>NC_090305.1:21285000-21435000 GCF_039906515.1 Pseudorca crassidens | reverse complement strand
TTTGGGGTTTAATTTCCATGAGTGTATTTTTATTATTGTTCTATCTGTTTCTTTTCCTTTTCTAACTTATTTTGATATAATTTCAAATTTATGAAAAAATTGCAAGGGTTGTACAGAGATTTTTCATAAACCCTTTACCTAGATTCCCCAAATGTTAACAATTTATCATATGTACTTTATTTTTCTTGATAGATATAGACAGATTTACATATGTATAACTTTTTTCTTAACTATTGAGTGAATTTTAGACAAGGTGTCCCTTTACCTTAAATACTTCATTATGTATTTTCTTAAAACTTGGACCTTCTCCTTCCTAACCATGGAATAATTATAAAATCAGGGTTGAAACTCATTTAATCTACACACCTTGTTAATGTTTTGCCAATAGTGTGAATCCTTTATTCTAAGAAAAATACACTACATTCAGCTAACATGTCTCTTTAGTCCTTTAATCTGGATCGAGTTCCTCAATCTTGCTTTGTTTTGCATTTCATTGACATTTTGAAAAATCAGGTCAGATATTTTGTAGAATGCCCCCTCACTTTGAATTCGTCTGTTGTTTTCTGAGAGTTAAATTCAGATAATGCCTTTTCAACACGAATACCACACTAGTTAGGTTGTGTCCTGTGCATTTCATCATATAGAGAGGCACATGATGTTGAATGTCCTAATACTTGAAATACTAACTATGATCAGCTGATTAAGGGGATATCTGACAAGTTTCTCCCCTGTCAAGTTACGAGTTTCCTTTTGTGTTACTCATCACATGATTTATTCTGCTCGCTTCTTTTTCATTACATTTAGTTGTCTTGAAAAGAATAAGTTAAAAGAAGAAACTTAACATTTGAGTGGGAGAACAAGAATAGGTTGTCAGAGCCACAAAATTCAGAAAGATCACTTAAATATCCTGTCTGGGAACCGAGCCCCTGTATTGCAGGTAACAAACCAGCGCACACACCACTATACTAAAAAAAAAAAAGCACCTAGTGAAGAGTACCTCTTGTTTCACCTGTAACACAGGCTCCTGGGCTGGGTCATCTAGCGAGATAATGTTGGTTTGCTTGCTGGTGTGACGATTCTTACTAGAATCGTAAATGGAATATCTCAGATTCGACTCCCTGGAAACGGAGCAGTGAGTCAGGATTTCATGAAGTGTACCTTACTAAGCGAGATATATTTTGTGTGTGTTCTCTCAAATAGGGCGTAATTCCGTGGACAAGAAAATCTGAGGTGGGGGTTTGAGCATTTCGCTCAAAGAAAGGCTTGGGTTGTTGTTGTTGTAATCATCGCAGGACAGGAGCTCCGTGCGTTTTGAGTGATGTCCGGGCCGGAACGGGACAAGTTTAGTCTAGAAGCTTGCGTTATTGTGGTGAGAAACGGTTAGCGAGTTCCTTTCTGGGTAACTTCAGATTGTCAAACTGATCAGTTTAAGAGGTTAAGTATAAATTCAGGGAGGAAAAAAGCTTGCCGTAGTCGGCAGGATTCGAACCTGCGCGGGGAGACCCCAATGGATTTCTAGTCCATCGCCTTAACCACTCGGCCACAACTACATCTGCGGAGCGAAGCTGGAGTGACAGGAATCGCGTGGCAGGTACAAACACGTGTCCTTGGTGAGCTGAGTGGAAACGCTGAGGTGAAACGAGAATTAGGAAGAGAGGCCAACCTCGGACATCCCCTGGAATCAGAACACCGGAATGAGATAGCGCCCTCACCGCGTGGGCATTAGCGTTACCAGCAAACTTCAAATAACACTCCGGGGCGCAGCCTCTGGGGAGCGTCTGCAATCCCCATGCACTGGCACCAAACCTAGCCCGTATCGAGGGAGAGTCAGGACCTAACCGTTTTCTAGTCCGGGATGTTCGGACTTCCAAGGGTCTGCTCCGGGATGAAGGTCTCTGTGCCAAGTGGGTTCCAAGCAGAAAATTGCTTCCGCTGATTTGTGTCCCAGGTGGACCGCGCGAAAAATGACGTGGAAAGCTGCCTTGGTATTCCCTCGCCACGTTATTGCTAAGGCTTTAGGCTCATAATCTGGTTTGATTTTTGGCCCGCGCAGGGGCCATTTCTTTCTAAAGTTAACCAACGCAACAGGTTGTTGTGTTTTTGTTTTTGTTTTTCTCCTTATATTTCGACCTTAGTTTCTCAGTCACAATGTTTTCCCAAGTCCTGAAACTGATTTTTGTCTAGCCTGCTTAGGAGGTCTTAATCTAAATTTTAGAAGAAGACGGACGAGGACAAGGGGGAAGACAAAGAAGGGGAGGAGGAGAAACCGAAGACAGAGGAATCTGTCAAGCGGTCCAAACAGAAGAGGCGGAGGGAGCAGAGTGGTGAAGAGAAGAGTGCAGCGGCTCAGGGGATGAGGAGAGATTGTTTTCCACCGAAATAAAATCAACTCTAAGAAACCTCATGGTTTAATGGAAAAGGGAGTCTGCTCTGAGTATTAAGCCGAGTTTTGGGTAGAGAAGCCAGATTCCATATCTAAGCAGCCTATTATTTGAACTGTCTTTCCTTTCAAAATGAAAATCACATAAACATTCTTCAAAACTCATGGCAAGTTATCACATAACTAATTGCAAATTTAAAGTAAAATATAAGTTGTGATACAGATGTTGCCATATTTAGTCATATCACAGCCCTTTTATTTGGTCTACACATTTTTAACAAGCCTATAACATTGTAGGTAAATTCCTTTGGGACTCTAGTTTGAAGGGAGTTAAACACTGAAGAAATGACAGAACGTTTCATGCTTTAAAAAAAATCTGATCCTCCCCCCTCAAAAAAATTGACTGCAATCAAGATGAACTGAATTTAATCATTTTTTCACTTACAATAAAATAAACAGAGATCCTTGTAAGTTTCAACCTTGTTTATTTTTCTCTCCATTAACATGTATGGACTGAAAAAAAAAAAAAAGATAGCCTGGCAGAATCGATTCAGATAAAAGAAGTGAATCTGAGTTCAGCTTCATGAAACAAAATCGTTCTACCCATTTTAGTCCCAAACTGGAAACAATCCAAAGTCCATCAGCAACAGAAAAGATAAATAATTGCTTTTTATACAAAGGAATAGTAAAGCAATGAGAATAAATGATTTCAACTGCACACAAATTGGGAGAATCTCACAACATATTATTGGAGTGATGCCAGACATAAAGGCATACATAGCTCATGATTTTATTTATATATAGTTCAAACCAGGCAAAACAAATCTTTGGTGTTAGAAATCAGAAAGGTGATTGTTGAAAGTAGAGAAAGGCCATGAGGGGGGCTGTTGGAGATGCTGGGAATGGTTCTGTTTCTCATTCTGGGTGCTGTCTACATAGGTGTGTTTACTTTGTGGAAATTTCTTGAGCCGTAAATTATGGTTTATGTACTTTTCCACATTAATATTGTGTTATATGTCAAAAAATTACTTAAGAAACAAAGACTCTCAAGCTATTTTAAGCAAAAGGGGGATTAATAAGAACACAGAAGCTTACAAACTTTTTGGCACAGAGGGATGAAGGGAGGTGCCAGCTCTAATTCACCTCTAATTCACCATCATTTCTAATGCAGAAATTCCCAAAACAACCCTGAAGTAATAGTCTCCCAGAGAGGTTGCCATTGTCTACAATGAAGAAAATAGGAAATCAAAATGCTGCTGCTGAAATCGTTGATTTCAGGGGTCTATTGCCTGAACTGTAGTGCAGATATCTGTAGGCTTCTGCAACAGCAGTGTTCTCTCTAGGAAAGTTGCTCTCAAAATTTAGTATGAAAGCTATCTATCATGACAGAAAGCAAGTCAGCCAGGTCTTAATTTACAAAGGTGAGTGAGAGAAGACAGGGAGAGGCCAATGCCACCAAAGAGAGGTTTGATGTTACTCACAGTTTCCCTAGAAACAGTTCCTCTAGAAACTACTCAGGGCCCCAGGGGGAAGTACCTGGTGTTGGTCAGGAGGCAGAAAAGAGCAAGAGGAAGGCACAAGTTACAGACTTTATTGGGATTTCCATAGGAAAGGCAAGGCAAGTCAGAGTAAACAGTTTAGGATTAGATCATTTTAATAATCCGGGGAGTTTGGGGGCATAGGGCCTGTCCCTAGTTATCTGGTACCTGGCCCTGGGCTTATTTAGGGCAGGAGAAATATTGGCTTGATGTGTGAGAGCTAGATAAATGAGGTGGTAGCAGGAAATGTAAACAACTCTGGTGGTTAATTTGGACCTGTGGTTAATGGGTGACAAATAGACAAATAAACACAGAACAGTCAGAAAGCAACTTACATTTCTAGGCAAGGTGCCAAATGTTGCTGCTGGTGTTGGTGTGGGGACCACACTTTGAGAATTCCATGTTCTGGAGTGTGCCATGCTCCTAGATGTGAATTAGCAAAACAACTGACACCCCTCACCTGTGTTCCTCTGCAGGAAATCCCAATTTTTCCATAACAATGCTTGTTAGCACAAAACAACTGAATTAGAAGGTGCCTTATTTCCACCTTAGAAAACTCCCAGAAAAAGCTTAAATCACACCTAGCTGCAAGGGAGCTAGGAAAATGTAGTGTTAACCTTCTAGCCTCTGTAGTACAGGAAGGTTCTCTTGGGAGAGATGGAAATAGATGATTACGGGCCATCTACTATACCCTGTACAGACACTGAAGCGGAAATGTTCTGTCAAAAATGGAGGTTCTTCCCAGAGAATTAAAAATAATGTGTCAGTATTGTGCTGAGAGGGAGCTGATTGACACTGTCCTTGAAAGAGGACCCCTACAGTGACCAGCTTATCAGCCATCATTAGAAGAGATACTACCCAGATTCCCACCATCTGATTTATTACCTATTGTCTTTTTTCTTACTGATTTTAAGGAGTTCTGTATACAGTCTAGACATAAATCTTTTGTCAGATGTACTTATTAAAAACATCTCCCACTCTGTGCCTTTTCACATTGTTAATGGTGTCTTTGGATGTACTGAAATTCTTAAGTTTAAAAAAGTATAATTTACCTATCTTTTATGGTTATTGCTTTTTGTGCTTATTATACAGGGAATCCTTGGCAACCCAAAGTTCATGAAGATAGTCTCCTGTTTTCCTCTGTAAATTTTATTACTTTACCTTGCACATTTAGGGTTTTAATTCATCTTGAATTAATTTAGGGAATAGTTTACAGAAGAGGCCAATGTCCACATTGTTTTCCTTTGTATATCCAGTTGACCCAGCACCATCTTTTGAAAAATCTATCATTTTCCCCTTTGAGTTTCAGTGACACTTTGTTATATGTATGTGGTTTTGTATCAGCATATCTATTTTGTTCCAATGATCTCTTTCCTTATCTTTACATCAATAGTATATTTTATTAATCACCATAGCTTTAGAATAAGTCTTGTTATGTGGTGGTAAAATTCCTCCGGATTTGTTCTTCCTTTGCAAGTTTTCCTTTACTATTCTAGGTCCTTTCCACCTGCACATATATTTTAGAGAGAGTTTGTCAATTCTATCAGAAGTACTCTTTGAGCATTTTATTTCAAATACATTGAATCTGAGCCTTTCAATCAATGAATATGATGTATCTTTTCATTTATTTAGATATTACTAAAAATTCTCTGCACAGTGATTTGGAGTTTTTAATATAGCACTCTTGCACATTTTTATTACATTTATTATTGTATTTATTATTAGGATATTGGTAGTTTTCTTGCTATTGTAAATGACAAAACAGTTGTCTATTTTTGCCAGTATATATGAATACAATATATATTTGAATATGGGGTTTTGTATCTAGCAAATTTGCTATTTTTACTTATTAATTCTAATAGTTTGTATATCTGGGGGGATTTTCCAAGCACTTAATGATATCATCTGCAAATGATGACAGTCCTATTTCTTCATTTCCAATCTTAATATCTTTTAATTCTTTGTCTTATTTTATTTCATGGCCTAAGACCCCCAATACAATGTTGAATAGCAGTGGCGATAGTGGTCCTGATTGTCGTGGTCCCAGTAACTGGGAGAAAGTGTCAAATATTTACCATAATTAGGATGATAGATGTAGGATTTTGTATATATGCATCACGGGATTAAGAAATCTCCTTTCTATTCGTAGACTGCTGGAAATTTTTAATGATTGGCATTGAATTTTTTCAAATGTTTTTCCTGTATCTACTAATATGATCTTTTGTTTCTTCTCTTACATTTTGTAATAAATTTAAAGTGATTGATTTTTATATACAAAACAAATTTCATATTACTAAAACGAGCATTACCTTTTCACTTTGACTCTTCTCTCTCTATATTACTGGATCTGATGGCTATTATTTTGTTTAATGGTTTTGCATCTAGAATGCTTAACACAAAGTTTGACCTGCACTTTCCTCTCTAGTAACATCCTTGTCAGATTTTAGTATGAAGATTTTGCCGGCCTCATAAAAAGAGTTGGGAATTAAGTTAATTTAAGTTAAAATGAGGCTGTTAAAATGGGCACTAATTTAACCTGGCTAGTATCATTATAAGAAGAGGAAATTTGGGCACACAAAGAGATGCCAGGGATAAGCAAGCACAGAGGAAAGACCAGGTGAGGATACAGAGAGAAGGTCACTATCTGCAAGCCAAGGGAAGAGGCCTCAGGAGAAACCAAACCTGTGGACACCTTGATCTTGGACTTCCAGCCTCCAGAACTGTGAGAAAATTAATTTCTGTTGCTTAAGCCACTTGATCTGTGGTATTCTGTCATGGCAACCATAGTAAACTAATATAGAAGGTAATTATGATTTTTAAGTTATTTAATGAACTTCAGACTATTTAAACTTTTCATTTCTTCTTGTGTCTGCTTTGGTAAGTTGTGTTTATATAGAAACCTGTAATTTATCTTCTATTGTCAAAGTTATTCCCCAAAACTATTCATTTTATCCTCTGACTCTAATTTGATATCAGTAAGATCTTTAATGTTGCCCTCTTTTTATCCTTGTTATTTTTTCTTTGTTTCTTTAAAAAAAATCAATTTGGGGTAGCAATTTTACTAACAAGCAAATTTTTGCTTTGTTGATTTTGTCTATTTTTCCTTTCTTTTTCAGTGATTACAGCTCTTATTATTTCTTTCCTTCTAACTTTTAGAGTTTAATTTTTTTAAACTCTAAAACCTAGCTATATATTTGAGCTAGGTTCTTGAGATGAAAGCTTAGATCATTAAATTTCAATTTTCCCTCTTTTTAATATATGAATCTGGAGCTAAAAATTCGACTTTAAGCACTGTTTTGGCTTCATGTCACAAGTTGTGATATGTCTTATTTTCATTATCATTCAGTTAAAAATATTTTATAGTTTTAAAAAACTTATTTGACCCATGGGTTTATTTAGCACTGTATTACTTAATATTGCAACATTTAGGAATTTTCTATTTATCTATGCTATTGATATTGATTTTTATTTAGTTGTACTGTGCTGAGAGAACATATTCTGTGTGATCTCAATCTTCTGAAATTTGTTGACACCTGCATTATGCTTACCATTTGGTGATTTTGTTAAATGTTTCATGTATACCTCAAAAACAGAGATATTCTTCAGTTGGGTATAGTATTAATCCTATTGCTTAACATTTTCTGACTAAACTTTTGTCTGTTTGTTGCAGTAGTTATTTCTATAGAAGTGTTAAAATATTCAACTATGATTATGGATTTTTGTATTTCTCCATTTAGCTCTGCCAATCCTTTGTTTTCTATACTTTGAAGCAGTTATTATGTGCATTAAAATTGTTATATCCTTTTACTAAATTGACCCTGGAGGTTGTGAAATAGCCTCATTATTTCTAGTAATGGTACTTTCTCGAGAGTCTACAAATACCACATTATTATCACTAAAATGGTTCTGGTCTGCCTTTTTTGGTTACTTGTTCTGATATGTCTTGTACATTCTTTTACTTTAATCCTTTTTTCAAAAAAACAAATATATTAAACTGTATGCCATATAAAGAACATGTAGTTCGGGGTAAATTTTTTCCAGTATGACAATCTTTGTTTTTTAATTGAAATAGTTAGTCTACTTACATTCAAGATAATATTTATTTAGTTAAATTTAAGTCTACCATCTTGCTCTTCTTTTAATTTTGCCAGTATGTTCTTGTTCTCTAATTTCTGCTTTCTTAACCCTTTTTAGATTGAAAGTATTTATATTATTTTACTTCTTCTCTTTGGATTGATTTTTACTTATATTTTTATTTTATTAAATTTACTTTTATTAGATTTACTCTTAAACAGTTGTTTTTGATGCTATTGAAATGGAAACTTTAAATTTCCAATTGTTTGTTGTTGGTACGTATTAACACACTTGATATGTCGTATACTGACCATGAAACCAGCTACTATGTTAATTCACCTATTAATTCCAATTTTCAAATCTTTTATTTTTCTTTAACCCAAGAATACCTTTTATTATGTCTTGTAATGCACAGCTGCAAGTGAGGAATTCTCCTTACTTTTGTTTGAGTTAAACCATCTTTACTTTGCTTTAATTTTTCTCATTTTCTAAATTTAGGTGTAATTTGCATACTGAAGAGACCATAAATCTTAATTATACAGTTTGATGAATTTTTACTTATGCATATACTTGTGTAATAATCACCATGATCAAGATATAGAATATTTTCTATTCTCTGAAAGCGTTTCTGTAAGATTGATATTATTTATCTCTTATTTGTATAGAAGAATTCACAAGAGATTCTACCTAGGCCTGGAGGTTTATAGGAGTGACTTTTTAAATTATGGATTTAATTTTTTAATAGGCGTAAGACAATTCAGATTTCCTATTGCTTTCTGTGCCCCTTGTGATATACTGTATTTTTCAAAGAATGCATCCATTTTATTAACTGCTTCATGTATATTGACATAAAGATGTTTATGATACCATTCTTGTTTTAAAAATATATCTAAAAAAGTAAACAAATAAAATATATCTAGGATATATATGAATATCAGCTATTTCCTTCCTGTTGTGGTATTTTGTGTTTTAACTTACTCTTTTTTTTATTAGTTATTCTTGTTTGGGATTTATCTATTTCATCAATTTTTTCAAAGAACCAACCTTTTACTTTGTTGATTTTCTCTGATGTATGTCTGCTTTCCATTTACTGATTTCTGCACTTATTTTAATAGTTCCTTCTACTTTCTGCATTTAAGTTCCCAGTTTTTTATAGCTTCTTGAGTTAGATCACTGATTCCCAACCTTTTCCTTGTTCTAATACTTGCAACTAAAGACAAAAATTTCCTTCTAAAAATAGCTTTAGCTACATTAGACAAATTATGATGTGTCATATTTTCATTATCATTCAGCTCAAAGTATTTTAAAACTTCTATTGTGTTTTCTTCATTGATCCACGGATTATATAGACATGTATTGCTTTCTTTCCAAACATTCAGAGTTTTCTGGTAGTCTTTCTGCAATATACAAAGATTGAGCCTTTGTTATGGTCGGTCTATTTAGTTTTTCTTTACTCTGAAGACATAGCCCTTGTTCTTCTTGTTTGGTCCTTACAGCTGGGTTTGTCACTTACTACTTAAGAGGTATGCTTCTGAAGTCTCAAATGACAGCTGATAGTGTTTATCGGGTTCCCTCCAACTGGGAGAGGTATGAACTTAGTTCTCCAGAACTAAGCAGCTGCTGAATCTCTACAGATCATTAGCCTTCCAGCTGCTCTTTCCTACAGAGTTTTGGAACATCTTCCTGTGTGTGTGCAATTTAGGAATTAGCCGATGCTGTAAGGAGAATTTATACATGGAAATTTGAGCTCCTTCTCTGTGGTTCCCTCATCATCTGAATTTTGACCCTAAGGTCCTATGGATTTTGGTAGCCAAACACTGACGAGTGTCTCCTCAGTCCAGGGCAACTGCTTCTTTCCACTTGGAGTCTATTCTAAAATGCTGCAAAATAGAACATGTCCCTCGAGGGCAAGCTTTTGTGCAACTCATATCATGTGTTTCCCTTCTCTCAAGGATGTGGCCCTTCAAGCACTGCCTGTGTTGATTGCTCATCCATGCCCTTATAGTTCTTATCTATGATCAATCATTTTTTCCTCTGTAAAAAATAAAAAAGAATATTTTGTCTATGATGAAAAGAATTAATAGTTAGAGACAAATGAGATTCAATGTTAGTTGAAAAGGAATGGACTTTGATCACTCAACTGTGCAATAGAATTACTGAAGAAATAATCTAGTGTCTGGCAGTGCTGCATAAAAATATTAACTTTTAAATTCGACTAAATTTGATAAAATGTTAAAAATTAATTCTAAATTAAAATTTCAAATTTATTCTTATATTTTGGAAGGATGTTCCTTCATTAAAAAGAAAAGCTGTTTGGCTTTGAACATGGCCCACAAAAATACTGATTTTAAGACTCATCCATTCAGCAATTGGTCCAAAGTATGTATCATGTTTTGCATGAACATCTAATTCTGAACTTATTCATTATTATAAAGGAGCATAGAATAATTTGGATTATGGCCACACCTTCCCATCATACATGTTACTGCTGTTTTGAATTACAGTACCATCTTATTTTCATATCCCCAAATATAGTCATTATTGAACAATACTGTTTTAGGCACGCACTCTCTATTTAGCTCTTCTCATGGTTATGAATTTTCTTGCTCACTGTAGCAGTTTGCATCCCATTCCTTCATCAATTCTAAACTCTTATTCATTAATTTACTTCTTATCTCTTTTATATCTACGGTTCAAATTGCATATCTGTGCTTTTAAATGTCAATGAATATATTTTTCATTTATAGTTTTATTAGTCTTTTTTTCTTTTAACTTTTTATTTTAAAATAATTTAATTTTGAAATAATTTCAGAGTGACAGAAAAGTTACAAGAATACAGAGAATTCCTGGCTATCCCAGTCCCCAAATGTTAGCATATTTAGCATATTACTGCATTTTCTTTTCCTTTTCTCTCTGTCATATACATGAGAGAAAAGTACACACACACATATATATGCTTTTAAAATATATACTTTTAAATGTGTATATATGCATGTATTTTAAAGTACATATGTACACATAATAGTATATATTTACATCACATCAAGATGTAATCTTTACTTGTCACCAAACCGGCTGTATCACTTGGTATTTGTGGAGAGGCCATCCTCTCTTCACGTTACTTCCTGAACCCCAGTCCTTGGTGGTTAACTAGAAGAGAGACAATGGCCAACGTGTAGCGTAATTGAACTATGGTCTCCAGCATGACAGGTAGAGATATACACTACTGCACGAATGTGGAAAACACAGCATGCTACTCTGGAGGAATCTCCATACAGTTGCTCACTGTTGTCTTTATTACGTCACTGTACAGGCTACGCTTCCTGCTATCAAGCATACATTATGCGATTCAGCGTCCGAGCCGAATCTGTCCAAGTCTAGCCTTGAGTCCACTCCAGTCCGTCCCTCACTTCCCAGAACAGGCAGCACAGAGGGGCGGCCGGCGATGGCGCTATGTGACAACCTTACGGTAAAAGACAAAAAGGAACCAGTGCACCGGTTCCTATCTATACTCACAGCCATGATCTGAATCTACTGAACACGGAGGTAGTTGCTAAACCCTACCAGGGGCATCCGTTGACTCCAGAAATACTTTCAAGTTTCCAAGGAAGGAAGTGCACAGAGGCAAAGGAAAAAGAGGTTGCTTGTAAACCTATATAGTCAGGTAGTAAGCTTCATATTTTGCTCGCTAAAGCTAACGTAGTCGGCAGGATTCGAACCTGCGCGGGGAAACCCCAATGGATTTCTAGTCCATCGCCTTAACCACTCGGCCACGACTACACGAGTAATAACGCGTGCTGTTAAATACTTAAATAGAAATTTCACTGGCTGATGTAAGGTAAGGGCAAAAAGGGAAGAAAGGATAAAAATGAGCTGGAGTGCAAGAAAACGCACTCTGCAAATTGGATAGAAACCCTCAGGTGAAGTGCAAGTTTGGCGTGGAGGTCAACCTCGCTGGGCAACTGCGGGAGTCGAGAGCCTTAAAACGGGGTGTCCTCACCGCATCAGCAATAGGTTTTCCAGACAACTTGAGGCCTCTGTAATGTCCTCACCTGGAACCAAACTAACCTCCCAACGAAGTGGAATCAGACTGTCATCCTAGTTTTAGGCCTGATACGTGTAGCTTTTGTTTGAAACTTTCAGGCACTGAAGCTCCTTGAACAGCTAGTGGCTAGTGGCTTTCAGAGAGGAACTTAGTTCGATGACTTGCGTCCTGAGTAAAGGGCGAGGGAAATGATGCAGAAAAGCCTCCTTGCATCCCCTTGCTCTGGTGTCCCCAAGTGCCGAGCCCACATCAATCCTAAGGGAACATCAATCCCATTGTGTTTGCACCGTGCTTTGCATTTCACAGTGTGTTTCCACGCTCTCGTCACGTTAAGAACAAAATTTATAGATGGTTCGTGAGTTCCTGTCGCCCCTGGAACCTGGCTACCTTCTAAAAGGAAGATCCTAGTTTGATTTTTGGCCAAGACAGGAGTTCATGTTCTCGAAATCTAACCAACGCAAATATGTTTCCTTTCCCCCTTCTTACTTTTCCATCTGAGTCAAAACTGCGGGTCACGTGTTTTCCTGAGCCTGTCCAGTGCAAACATTACTGTAATTGGCTTTTGTCTACTTCTTGGTATTATTTACTAATGATTTAAGAAAAGAGGAAGACGATCACAAACAGAGAAACCACGTTGCCTAAACAGAGAAGTGAGGAAGAGGGACGAGAGGGAGAGGGAGAAGGAGAGGTAGAGAAGAGAGTGAGACAAAAACAGAGAGACGTACGATGTCCAGTGGTTTTATGGCAGACGACCTGCTCTGACAGGAGAGGCATGAAGCAGTTTTGATAGAAATTATGCTATAAAAGATTGCTGTCCATAATTTATACATATCACTTTATTCGATGTATAGATTTTTATCAAGCATATATATATTTTTTTTTTTCCTGAAGTCATTTGGAACGCTAGTTTTGCCTGAAGTTACATACCAGAGAAAACCTTGTGCTTAAAAAAAAAATATATATGCAGGGGGCTTCCCTGGTGGTGCAGTGGTTGGGAATCTGCCTGCTAGTGCAGGGGACACGGGTTCGAGCCCTGTTCCGGGCAGATCCCACATGCCGCGGAGGAACTGGGACCATGCGCCACAACTACTGGGCCTGCGCTCTGGAGCCTGTGAGCCACAACTACTGAGCCTGAGTGCCACAACCATTGAAGCCCACGCAGCCTGGAGCCCATGCTCTTCTGCAGCAAGAGAGGCCACCCAATGAGAAGCCCGAGAACCGCAACGAAGAGTGGCCCCTGCTCACCGCAACTAGAGAAAAGCCCGCGCACAGAAACAAAGACTCAAGGCAGCCAAAAATAAAAATAAATAAATAAAATTAAATATATATATATATGCAAAACAGAAAGCAATTAGTGATGCATTTGAACCAAAATTATTTATCAACAGGAGTTTGTTTTAGGGTAACAGGGAACAAGGACTGGACACAGCTGCAACTTTTACTGCACTGAAAAAAAATTTAAACATATCAGAATAGATCTCAGTAAAGGAAGAGCCAGGGTTGAGTTGTAAGAAACACAAAGTAGTCTAGTTATTATTTTAGGCCGAAACTCGAAACAACACAAATGTCCACCTACAGTAGAAAAGACATATTGAGAGGTTTTCCCAATGTAATACCACACCACGAGAGTGAATGAATTACAAGTACACACAACCACATGGATTAAATCTCACTAACTAATATTGAGTGGAAAAAGCCAGACAAAAAACACATATTATAGTGCATTCCAACTTTTGAAAGTTCAAAAACAGGTGAAATTAATGTTCCTTGTACAGTAGAAATCAGGGTAATGATTACCCTTGGTAGGTAGTGACTGGGAGGTCCCACTACCCTTGGAAGGAGTTTCTGGGATTCTGATAATGATTTTGATTCTCAGATTGGGTGCTGGGTACATGGGTGTGTTTGCTTTGTGTAAGTGCATTGAGTGGTTCGCTTTCATATGTTTTTTGTGTGTATCTGTTAAGCTATGGTAAATATTTTTCTTTTAAAAAATTATTCAATATGATGCAATACTTTTGCTGCCATTAAAAGGCATTCAATGCATGAATATTTATTGATGACATACTAAGATATTCATTAGGTATTTTTTGAGTAAAAAAATCTGGTTATTACCAAAATTATGGCCATTGTGCAAAAAGATACATTATTAAGGTAGGGTTGTATCTTAAATTATTAACCTATGCGTTTTCTGTGAATTTCCATCCTTTTCTGTTCTCTATTTGGTAACCGGAGTTAATTAAATGAGTTGGTTCAAGTAAAGTACCTAGAGCTAGGAGCCAAGTAAAAACTCAAGAAACTTTGACTTTTATTCACTAGATCATACCTTATATGCAGAGAGTGTTTCTTATTAGTGTTCAGCACATAGTAGGTACTCAATATTTTGCATATACACTCAGGGAGTATCTATATGCTGCTTGCTATGGTTGCTTACTTTTTTTATGTGTACATCCAGTTGCTAAAACTACAAAGAGAAGTCACTGAGGACAGAAAATTTACATATATATATGTTTTTTCAATACATATGTATTTCAATTTGTATCGAAAGCCTCGTTTGTATAAGGTGTAGCTGAAAATTTTCCAAACGATAAAAAAATGGCTCCTTTTGCCTAACAGTTCCTTTCTCAATTTGTCTCTCTCCTCACATATTTTGCTATAAATAGCACACAGAAACCAGGATGCACTTTCCACTCTTTGCTTGGAAATCTCCTCAGCTAAATATTCAAGTTCATTGCTTACCAGTTGTTTTTCACCCAACTGTAGAACACAATTCAGCCAAGTTCTGCCACTTTACAACAAGAATCAGTTTTCTTCCAGTTTCTAACTACACATCCCTCATTTCCTGCTGAGACCTTAAGAGAAGCACCTTTAACATTTACATATTTTTAAAATTAATAGACTTTTTAAAAAGTTTTAGGTTTACAGAAAAACTCCATATGCTCTCACCACTGCCCCTCCCCCTAGTTTTCCCTATTAACATTCTTGCATTAGTACGGTGCATTTGTTACAACTGATGAGCAAATATTGATAAATTATTATTGACTAAAGACCATAGTTTATATTAAGGGTTCACTCTGTGTGTCTGACATTCTATGGGGTTTGACAAATGTATAATGACATACAGCCACCATTACAATATCATACAAAATAATTTCACTGCCCTAAAAATCCCCTGTGCTACAACCATTCATCCCTCCTTCCCTTCCCCAAACCCCTAGCAACCACTGATCTTTGCTGTCTCCATAGTTTTGACTTTTCCAGAATGTTATATCGTTCGAATTGTACAGTATGTAGCCTTTTCACATTAGCTTCTTTCACTCAGCAATTTGCATTTAATGTTCCTTTGTGGAGTTTTTTGGTAGCTTGATTGTTCATTTCTTTTCATTGCTGAATAATATTACATTGTATGGATGTACCGCAGTTTAGCCATTCGCCTATTGAAGAACATCTTGGTTGCTTCCAAGTTTCGGCAATTAGGTTTTCATGTGCGCATAAGTTTTCAACTCATTTAGGTAAATACCAAGGAGTACAATTGCTGGACCATATTGTAGGAGTGTGCTTAGTTTCGAAACTAAGGACTGTCCTGCCAAACTGTCCTCTAAACTAGGACATCTTGCACTCCCACTAGCAGTGAATGAGAGATGCATTCTTTCTTAAACTTAGGAAATTGTTCATCTCTTTACTAGGGATTCTAGTGTTAAAGATTAAAAGTGGGAGCTTGGGACCAAAGTACTACATTCAAGTCTTAGCTTCCCCATTTATTGGTTATGTCACCTTGGGCAGGTTACTCAACTCATCTGTGCCTTAGTTTCCTTTGTAGTAAAGAAAGAATAATAATGAACAACTTCATTAGATTGTTTTAAGAATTAAATAAGTCAGGTGTAAAGCACTTAGAACACTGTCTGGCACATAGAAAGTGTTAAATGATAGCTGATGTCATGTGGTCTCTCCTTCCTGATGGGCAATCATCCACATGTTGGCTTTCCATCCTCTGTCCTTTATATCTATCACTTTCTTCTATTTCATTCACCTTTTTCTTTTGAACCATGCAGCTTTAAAAGAATATCCTATACATAACTGATTCACTTTTCCATAGCATCAATTCAGTTCTTCTCCAGTACGATTCTAGTTATGTTCCTGCATTTTAAATATGCTTGCACGTGTTTTAATCCCTTTTCATATAGTGTTTTTATTTCAGACTGTTCTCTCACAGCTTTCATTCCTGTTTCACTTAGGCCATGTCTTCCTGATTTCCAAGTTTAGTGTTTTGTCAGTCAACAGGCTGAGTGACTTGACCTTAGCCCCACTATACAAATATGGAGATGCACTGAAGCACAGTAAAGTGCTTGGGCCACACATTTAAAAATACAGAAACCTACCTACTTCTGTTGGATTCTTTTCTCCCAAGAACACACCGACAGACTGGCGTTGGGCTCCATTTGAGAGTCGTGGTTGAGCGTCAATATAATGGGTCACGGCTAGAATTTTTTAAACAAAGGGATAGAACACTAAATACAATGCAGGACAGGTAATAAAGGCAAGTTATGCATTGTGAAATGTTTGTTTGCGTTTTAAATTATATATGTGTGTAAATGTGTATTCTTAAAATCAGTCCGGTGACACACGCTTGAGAGTCACTGCTCTAACGCATACTTTTACCTGAGACGTGTACGAACAAACGACTAGTGGGTACAACACTCGTCCCCGCTCCACTGGATTTCATACGTTGGCTTTCTTCTGGGAAATGGAGTTTAGCGTCGTGGAGCACTCTGGGAATCGTAGTCCTATGTGTCCGCGGGGCGCGGTTTAACGCTAGCGAGCGGGTGGGGGGTGGGTGTTCTCTTCTCCCACCAGCGGAAGTGGCCGTTGAAGCCGGCTGTAGGCGTGAAAAGAGCTTGGCGAGGGGGAAAGTCCAGCTGCTTCGGCTCACTTCACTAGGTTTGGTGATTGTCCCAGAGCTTCTGGACCCGGGATCAGAGTGCGAAAATCGCTCTAGCGGGAGGGAAGCCCAGGTATCACTATGGCAACCGCCAGCCCCTCTGGCCGCGTGACGTCACCCCTCTCTCTCTCCGCTTGAAGCGGCCTCTGCGAGAGGGAGCTGGGGAGTCCTCGAAGGGGGCTCCCCTCTCCTCCTTTAGTGTGGAACTATTCCGCCCCGATCCCTGGGAGGGCTTTGTTCTTTTGTTCCGGCCTAGGAGGAAGGACGCGAGCCGAGCCCCGCCCTGTTTGTCCACCTTCCAGCTTTTCCGCTCCGCAACAGGTGTGTCTTCTTGAGCCCGCGGGGGTGTGAACCCACAAGTGTGCACCGAGGTAACCGTCCGAGTAGGTGGGCGCCTCTGCCCAGATTCTAGGGTAGGCGCCAGGGGTCTTTTGGAATCTGGGGCCGAACCTGCGTACTCGATCTCCATTCTGTTTTTGTTCAGCGGGAGTGCCACATGCCTCTTTACTGTTCTCTCCGGGCACTTCTCTTTTCCAAGGACCTCTTGGCCACTGTGCAAAACTCTTGAGGTGTGATTTTGTGACGGTTGCCGCTGACCCCATCTTGTGTCTTTTAGGGCAGCCAGCTTCACTGTGTGTAAGGGCACAGACTCGTGCCGGACATCTGGGCTCCAGAGAGAGGACCCCACTGGAGGGACGCTGCTTGGGAAACCCTGGTGTCCAGATTTCAAGAGGAACGGGATGAGCACCTGAGATGGAAGGTAGTGGGGACGACTTGGGAGAGAGTGGGATAAAGGGGGCAAAAGAACAGCCATGACATGAAGATTGAATACTTGACAGAGCTGGAAGAAGTGGAAGGAGGGAACCTTATATGACGATCGAGAAAAGAAACAATTACATCATAGGGAGAGATTCTTATTTACATTATAGGGAGAGACTTGGAGGAAGAGTTAATTCTGCTTGGCTTTGGGATTGGGGAATGAAAAGGAGTAATGATTCAGAATGTCTGTGACCCTCACATGATTTCTATTTATTAAAAATTAGAATGATAATCTTACAGTCAGAAAAAATCTTGGTAATCATCTCTTCAATGTAAGAATCAGTTCTGAAATATCCTTGGCGGATGACCATCTGTTAAGCCTATGCCTGAACAATTGTGGCATTAAGCTCCATTTTGGGTGCAGACTATTCCCTTGTTGGTGTTTTTTTTTTTTAGTTCCTTATATGAGGCAGAAGTGCCTTTCCCTGTAACTTCTGTGTTGATCTTAGTTCTTAGTCCCCAAAAGCAAGAGACTGCTCTCTCTTTAACATTGCTGCCCTTCAGATATGTGAATTCAGCTGTTACAACTCCTACTCACAGATTCTTTTTCTCAAAGCAAAATAGCCTCAGTTCCTTTGATGGGTCTCCATGCGATATATCTAGACCTCTTCTCTAAAAACTCTACTGCATGATAGCATGCTTCTTAAAATGCATTGCCTAAAACTAAACAGTCATTTAGATGTACTTTGAAAAATACCTTAAAGTGTGACATACTATTTCTTTTGATTTGGATATTTCTGCTGTTTAGTATCAGATTGTATTTGCTTTTTAAAAAATCAGCGATATTATGCTGTTAGTCCTAGATCTTTTTTACATAAACTGCTGTGAACTAGATTTATGTCATCCTTGTATAATAGACTTGTTTTTTATCCTTAATGTCAGGACTTCACATTTATTATGATTGTTCACATTTTTTGGCCAAGTGTTCCAGCTTGTCAGAATAATTAATAATTAATATTAACTTGGTTATTCAGTGTTTTAACTGTTCTTTCCAATTTTATGTCACTAGCATATTTAATGAATATTCCTTCTCTTTCTTCCTATATGTCATTCAACAGGTCAGGGTAAGGACAGAGACCTGTGATATGTCACTGTAGACTTCTTTCTGCATTGTCATTGTCTTTACATTCTGTAGGTATGGCTATGCAGTCAGGTTTGGTTTAACCTAGCTGCTATCATACAGTCCTTTTTCTCGGATTTGTTTAATATCATTAGAAATCTTAACATTATTTAGGTTTGAGCTATACCTTATATTTGTTCTCAGCTCTTTTTTTCTAAAGATACAAAGAATCTCTGTTTTATTTCTCACAACTGCATGTGTATCTACAATTATCTCAAAACAAAAAGTTTGATGAAAAAATCAACTGTTTCATTCTATCACCAATGAGCAATTGGAAATTGTAATAAAAATAATAATTCCATTTATAATAGCATCCAAAATATGAAACAAGAATATAAACCAACAAAAATATGCAAGATCTCTACACTGAAAGCTACAAAATTTTGCTGAGAAGTTTTTTCCAGCTTTATTGAGATATAATTGACCCTGACATTGTGTAAGTTTAAGTTGTCCAGTGTTATGATTTGACCCACCTATATATTGCAAAATGATTACCACAATAAGGTTAGTTAACCACATTGGTCACCACACATATTTGGTGGGGTGTGTGTGTGATGAGAATGTTTAAGATTTATTCTCTTAGCAACTTGCAAGTGTATAATACTGTATTGTTAACAATAATTACCATACTGTACGTTAGATCTCCAGAACTTATTTGTAACTTAAAGTTTGTACCCTTTATCCAAAATCTCCCCATTTCCCTCACCCTCCAGCCCCTGAAAACCCTCATTCTGCTCTTTGTTTCTGTGTTCGGACCTTTTAGATTCCACATATGAGATCATGCAGTATTTGTCTTCCTCTTATTTCACTTAGCATAATGCCTTCAGAGTCCATCCATGTTATCCCAAATGACAGGATTTCCTTCCGTTTTATGACTGAATAATATTGCATTATATATGTGTATGTGTATGTACATTCCCACTGTTTGTGGGAATGTAAATTGGTTTACCCACTATAAAAAACAATATGGAGATTCCTTAAGAAATCAAAACTAGAACTACCATATGATTCAGCAATCCCACTTCTGGGTATGTATCCAAAGGAAATGAAATCACTATCTCAGATATCTGCACCTCCATGTTCATTGCAGCATTATTTGCAAGAGCCAAGACATGAAAGCAACCTAAGTGTCCATCAGTGGATGAATGGATAAAGAAAATGTGGTATATATTTATATTTCCATAGTGGCTATATCAATTTACATTCCCACCAACAGTGGACAAAGTTTCCTTTTTCTCCACATGCTCACCAACACTTATCTCTTGTCTTTTTGATAATATTCATTCTAACAGGTCTGAGGTGATATCTCATTGTGGTTTTGATTTGCATGTCCCTGATGATTAGTGATATCAAGGACCTTTTCATATACACTGGCCATTTGTATGTCTTCCTTGGAAAAATATCTATTCAGGTTCTCTGCCCACTTTTAAACTGGATTATTTGTTTTTATGCCGTTGAGTTGTATGAGTTCCTTATACACTTTGGATATTAACCTCTTATCAGATATATGATTTGCAAATATTTTCTCCCATTCCATAGCTTATCTTTTCATTCTGTTGATGCTTTCTTTAGCTGTGAAGAAGGTTTTTCGTTTGATGTAGTCCCATTTGTTGCTTTTTCCTTTTGTTGCTTGTGTTTTTTTGGTGTCATATTGAAAAGATCATTGCCAAGACTGATGTCAAGTAGCTTTTTCCTCCTGTTTTCTAGGAGTTTTACAGTTTTAGGTCTTGTTTAAATCTTTAATCCATTTCAAGTTAATTTTCATGATTGGTGTAAGATAGGGATTCTGTTTCCTTCTTTTGTATGTGATTATCCAGTTTTCCCACCACCATTTGTTGAAGAGACTGTCCTTTCCCCATTAAGTATTTTTGGTCCCTTGTCAAATATTAGTTGATCATATATAGGAGACTTTATTTCTGGGCTCTCAATTCTGTTCCATTGGTATCTGTGTCTATTTTATGACAGTACCATATTGTTTTGATTGCTGTAGCTTTATAATATAGTTTGATGCCTCCAGCTTTGTTTTTCTTTGTCAGGATTGCTTTGGCTTTTAGGGGTCTTTTTTGATTCCATATAAATTTTAGAATTTTTTTTCTATTTCTGTGAAAAATGCCATTGGAATTTTGATAGGGATTACATTTAATCTACAGATGACTTTGAGTAGTATGGACAGTTTAACAATAGAAATTCTTCTCATCCATGAACACAGGATGTCTTTCCATTTATTTGTGCCTTCTTCAAATTCTTTCATCGATGACTTATAGTTTTCATTCCACAGATTTTTCATCTCCTTGGTGAAAGTTATTTCTAAGTCTTTTATTGTTTTTGATGCTGTTCTAAATGGGATTATTTTCTTTATTTCTTTTGCAGATATTTCCTTTTTAGTGTATAGAAACACCACTGATGAAATCACCTCCTCCTGTCTTTACTGATTGGCTTTGGGAGAGAAATATCCTCCATCAGCAATTCTGTTAGGGATTCTGAGGCTTTCTCAGATCTTCTATGCATATATCTGCTCCATGCTTTTTGTTCCCTCTTGAGGGGGATTCTTAAGATTGTATGCCATCTCTTAATCCTGCAAAGCCAGGCTGGGTGCTAACAGCTTCACCTTTGCTTTTCCTTGGTGGTGCTAATGCTCAGGTGCTTTTGGTAGCTTTCTCCAAATCATGCAGAGTCAGGCTGGCTTTCTGTGTGTGTTCATAGCTATATAAAAGCTCCTCTTGCCACCATTAGGGTGTGCACAGAGAGCTGGCCATAGGTTGTGGGGAGGGTGTATAGGAGAGGTGCATGGAGCATTGCAGTTGGGAGGATCCACAAGTGAAGCATCCCCAGTGGCTCTTTGTCAGGCTTCCTGATTGAGTCTGTGAAGTGGTTAGTAGGATCCATGTTCCTTTGATATACCCTCCAAGTGCCACGGCTGCTGTTCTCCCAGCTGCTCTCTTCCCCTCATTCTCTTAGGACACCTCAGTATTCTGGATGAGGTGAGAAAGAAGTGGATATCTTTGGTGGTGTCCCATACTGCTGGGGAACCTGGGCACTCACATGCTTTCACTTTTTTCCGTGAGAGAAATCACAGGCCAAGAAGGCCGCCTTGGCACTGAGCTGTACCTCCTTGAGGGTGATGCTGGTAAAATGAAACTGTTCCTCTTACCCTCTTCAATGCATCCATGTTGGATTTTTTGTTGTTGTTGTTCCAGTGGTGTGCTGGAACTTCTGTGCTAGACTCCTGGACTTCCACAAAGACACTCTCAACCATGGATGATTGTCTAAATCAGTGTTTTTTGTGGGGAAGGTGGTAGAAAATTCTTATTCCACCATGTTGATGACATCCCTTCTCCCCTTCTCAGCTCTTTGCCTCTTATATCTTTCATAAATATTCTTTTTAATTCTAACTTCCTCAGAATTAAATCAGCCCAAATGGTTTCATTTTAAGGCTTTGCCTTTTTTTTCTTTTTGGGATTTTTCACGATTGTATAGTTAGGATTAACTTTCATGAGCCTCTGTCCCTTATAGTCATGGTAATATTTGTAACACTTACTGAGCATTTACTATTGCCAGGCACTTAGTTGGTTTCTATAGCTGTTACTGTTGTTGGTTTTGTTGGTTTCTGTTACTTGGAATCAAAATCATCTTACCTAAGACATTTCTCTTTATTCTATTTTCCTAAAGTCTTGGGTACATATCTGCCTATGTACAACATTTCCTCAACTTTCCTCCAACTAACATCTTCATTTTCTTTTCAAGATTTCTTTTACAAGATAGTTTTCCATTACTGGTCAAATTAAGTCTGGAATAATAGTTCCTTTTATTACTTCCTCTACTTTCTGAGAATCGGACTTTCCCATCAACCATTACTCTGAATAGACTTCCCCAAGAGCAAAGTTTGTTTCTGTTTTGTTTATTGATGTGTAAGTTACTACATTAAGTGCACAGATCTTAAGCGTACCAGTTGATTAATTTTTATATATTATATGCCAGTGTAACCACTACCCACACTAAGATATGAAATGTTTCTAATGCCCCAGAGGTCTCTC
This sequence comes from Pseudorca crassidens, assembly GCF_039906515.1. NCBI lineage: Eukaryota > Metazoa > Chordata > Mammalia > Artiodactyla > Delphinidae > Pseudorca > Pseudorca crassidens. Next base: position 21,412,054 of record NC_090305.1, on the reverse strand, counting down.
TTGTGTGCCTGCTCAGTCAGTAACCCTCCAGAGGTAACCACTAGTCTAAGTTTTTGTACTTAATATACAGGCACACCTCAGAGATATTGTGGGTTCAGTTCCAACCACTGCAGTAAATCAGATATTGAAATAAACTGAATCTCATGAATTTCTTGGTTTCCCAGCGCATATAAAAGTTATGTTTACACTATACTGTAGTCTATTAATTGTGCAATAGTACTATGTGTAAAAAAAAAGTATATACCTTAATCTAAAACTATATGTTATTGCTAAAAAATGCTAAACATCTTCTGAGCCTTCAGCAATTTATAGTAGTAGCATCAAAAATTGCTGATCATAGATCACCATTACAAATATAATAATAATAAAACGTTTGAAATATTGCGAGAATTACTGAAATGTGACACAGAGACATGAAGTGAGCAAATGCTGTTGGAAAAATGGTGCTGATAGCCTTGCTCGACATAGGGTTGCCACAAGCCTTCAATTTGTAAAAACAAACATGGTATCTGTGAAGTGCAAATAAAGTGAAGCACAATAAAACGAGGTATGCCTGTAAATGTCCTCATACAGTATGCATTCTTTTCTTAAAATTTTTATTTATTTATTTATTTTTGGCTCGTTGGGTCTTCATCACTGTTGCATGGGCTTTCTTTAGTTGTGGCGAGCAGAGGCTACTCTTCGTTGAGGTGCGCGGGCTTCTCATTGCGGTGGCTTCTCTTGTTGCGGCGCATGGGCATCAGTAGTTGTGGCGTGTGGGCTCTAGAACACAGGCTCAGTAGTTGTAGCCCACGGGCTTAGTTGCTCGGCGGCATGTAGGATCTTCCAGGACCAGGGCTCGAACCCGTCTCCCCTGCATTGGCAGGCGGATTCTTAACCACTGCGCCACCAGGGAAGTCCCAGTATGCATTCTTTTGTGTTTGGCTTATTTTGCTCAGTATTGTTTATGAGATACATCCGTGTTGTTAGGTAAAGCAAGAGCTCATTCTTTTACACTGTGGGATAATATTGTATTGTATGACTATATCACAGTTTATCCATTCTGCTGAAAGACATTTGGATTGTTTCTAATCTGGGCATATTATAAATAAACCTGCTGTGAACAGTCTTGTACAAGTCTTTTGGTGGACATAACCCCTCATTTCTCTGGATATATGCGCAGCAGTGGGATTGCTGAGTCATAGGGCAGGTGTACGTATAGCTTTGGTATATACTGCCAAACAGTTTTTCTAAATGATTGGTAAATGTTTACTTCCACAGCAATGTACAAAAGTTCTAATCTCTCTGTATTCTTGCCAGTAGTTAGTATTGACCATGTGTATTTAAGTTTAGACACTGTGGTAGGTAGGTAATATAGATAAGTATATGTCGGTGTGATATGTAATTTATACTAATAGCAACGTTTCAAAGGGCATGGGAAGACTTTTGGAAAGTAATCTGATTATTAATTCATATTTTATATGTAGCAGAGAAGGCAGCAGAAATGTTTTGCCTCACTTAATGAGGAATGTAGATTGAGTTGTATGATCCATGTGACTGTAAGTATCTAGGGGCAAAATTGTGAATCTTAAAGTAATGCTTTAATTCCTAAGCCTACCCATGAGAGTACGAGGGTCCTAGTCAGCAGTTACGTTTTTGTTTTTTTTTTGGATTTTGAGAAGGAAATGGCTTCTCAAATGGCAGAAATAGTTCCTGCTGTTTTCATATAGAAAAATAAGTGGATTTTGTGGATTGCTGGGAACAGCTAACTTGGACAGGATTCATTGTGGTTTCTTTTTCCTCCCCTAGATCTGTCTTCTCCAGAGTCTGCCCTTCTCCAAGGGGGACATACTTCACTCCCATCAGCTAGTTTTCAGGTAAGTTGGGATTTCCTCAAATGTCATTTCAGTCGTTAGAGTGGGATTGTGTATTCTTTTGCTGTGGGTTATGTTTAGCTGAAAACCAATGTTGGCAGTTCATTCTGGGCTCCCATCTGCCAACCACTTTTTTCTTAGCTCTGCCTCTCCAGCTTAACTAATATATTCACCACTTAACTTCTTGCTTACGTCTTGCCATGTGCCACTGATGAGAGAGCAGAAGAAGTACAAAACTTGATACTTTACCTGAATAGACCAAATAACTGCTAAATATTAAAAAGGTGAAATGAGTACCATGGAAAACAGAGACTCAACAAAAATGTATGTGGTCTGGAGGGGTTAGGAGAGTTTCTGCAGTTCTTGCTTTTTTCCTCTGTAGCTCTCTTCCCTACAGTACTCTGTGTGAACTCTAGTCGCCTTGACTTCCCCAAACTCTCAGCATTACCTCTTCAGTTCAAGGAGTCTGCTGGTTCGCTCCTGGGTTCCCCTTCCCTGCACCCCTGCCTGGACACTCTCAAGGTAGTAAGCTGGAGCAGTTGTAGGGCTCACTTCATTTGTTTACTGATTCTTGGGGATCACTATTCTTTGTTATCTGAGATTCAGTGCCTTGGAAACTGTTGTTTCATATGTTTTGTATGGAATTTGTTGGTTATTTTAATGAAGGAGGGTAAATTCAGTCCTGTTAATCCCATCTTGGCCACAGCTTGATCCTTTTGAGGTTTGGTTTTGAACTGTAAGCTTTGTTAGGGCTGACCTAGTGTAGCCTTATTCTAGGACTGTGTTTCATGGGGTCTGTGACTATACTTTAGTTCAGTGATATGCTAGGATGACCCACCCAACCCAGCAGCATAACTCAGGGATAGGGATCATTACAACAAAGGATACAAAATGCATCAGAAGGACAAAGATATTTATAAGAATCCAAAGAAATCAGGTGCAGGCTTCCAAGTCCTCCTTGTGTGATGATCACACAGATGTACTTTCTCTAGAGCTGTTGTCCATAGAGACAGAGAAATGTCTCTACCCAGGGAAGTCTTCTTGAGTCTCACAGTCCAGAGTTCTTAAAGGGAGCTGATCACATACATCAGCGTATACTTGCTGTTGACCAGCCATGGTGCAGACCTCAAACTAGGCACCACATGTGCATCGTAAATCTTCATGTATACTTTAAACAATGCTGACAGTCTGGTACATCCTGTCCCAGTGCTCCAGGCACACAATAACATCGTCAATCGGTGACTATATAAACATTAGTTTTCAGAGCTTGTTTAAGGTTCAGAAACATGGATCCAAGTGTCCCTGGAGATTAGCAAGGATTGGGCAAGCCGGACTTGCTGCTTTAACTCTTTCCTCACAGGCTAAACTTGTGCTGCTCCTAAAGCGCGCTGGAACTGTTTGTGGGAACTGATTGTGCGTATGTCTTCTTAACTCTGGGTTCAGTTATGTCACATTGGTAACTTGATATGGCCTGTGGAGATAGTATTTACACCAGAGTTTTGGAGCTCCTCCTCTTTGTATCTCCCTTCTCTCTAGTATCTACCCTGCAAATTCCCTGCCTCTGTAGTCCTGAGCTGCCACCTTTGTTTCCTTAGTTCAGTGAGACCACTGTGTCTTGCTCAGTTTCTGCCTCCAGGCAGGAAACTGAAGGGTCTGTGGGGCTCATGTGATTGTCTCCCTTCTCTCAGGGATCACAGTTCTGTTCTGTCTGCTGTTCAAAAATACGAAAGCACTTGTTTCAGTTTGAGTTTTACAGTTGTTTACTCTTGGAGAGCTAGTCCAGTAGCTCTGTCGTGGTTAGAAGTAGAAGTCCCAATAATTTATTTATCTATTTTGAAACAAAATTAACTCACTTGCCCAGTTTCAAATATATAATAAATAAGGAAAAAGTAGGAAGTTCCCCTGCATTGCCTCAAGAGTCCCACTAAACAGTCGCACTGATAATATTCGGTAGTGTATTCTTTTAGCTTTTTCTCTGCATTTACATACAAACTTTCCTATTCATAAAAATAAAAATGGGATAATACCATGTATGCTATTTTTAATATGATATATATTTCCTAATCAGTACATATAGAGACACTTTATTTTTAAAATGTCTACATAAGCTGCTTTAGTATGGATGTACCATGAATTCTTTAACCACTATCCTATTAATAGACATTTAAGTTTGCTTTTTTTTTCCCCTCACAATGTTGCAAGGAAATTTTTACATATGTCTTTGCACCCTGAGGTGTTTCTAAAGAATAAATTCCTACAAGCTATAAATCTGGATTGAATGATATATGTATTTAAAGTTTTGATAGATCCTGGCAGAGTGCCCCCTGATAGATTGCATTAGGGCCCTGTTCCCACCGTAATACACATGAGCACTTTAAGCAGTGTTCACTAATCTGGTATCTCATTGTTTTATTATGTTTTTCTTGGAGTGGAGCATCTTTTCATGGTTTGTTAACAATGGTTTGGGTGAATTGCCTGTTTGGGTTGTCGGCCTTTGTTGGTTATTGTTGTAGGTTGTTCATTTTTTCTGCTAATTAGTTGTAGCAACTCAGAATATTGCATTTTATTTATGGTTTTCTACAGAAGTTTTACATTTTTATGTGGTTTTATGTGTCAGTCTCTCTGTCTTATAATTTTTGCCTTCCACATATCAAGCTTATAAAACTATTTTTCTGTCTTTTATTCTATTTTATTTTTGCTTTTTCTTTAAAATTCAGTCTCTAATCCAGCAGATATTTTTGTGTATGCTGTGAAGTAGGGAACTCACCTTAGTTTCTTTTCTCAAATAGACAGCATTTGTTATGACACCATTTAGTGAATAATCCAGCTTTTTAAAACTAATTTGAAAGTTGCTTAATCCCATTTAGTTCTTATAAACATGGCTATATTTTGGGTTTCTCTGTTTTTCATTGAGTTTTATTCCATACTAGACCACTCTGTTCTAATTTATCTTTTCTTTCGGTATATTTTGGTATGTTACTTAGTATATTTTGAAATGTGGTAGGGTAAGTCTCCTCCTCAAATTCTTTCAAAAACGTTTTTGTTTTTGCACTTACAGGTAGTAAAACATATTATTGATGTTAATAGGTATATTCTTAATACTTGATATATCTTGGAACACAGAGATCATGATGATGATGATTATGAAGATCAATAACAACAATAACAGTGGCCAACATTGACTGAGCACTTGTTATATTCTAGACCTTAAATTAAGCATTTAATATTGAACATTGCTTATTTAATTCTTGAAATAGTCCTATGAGTCAGGTTTTGTTTTTATATTCATTTTACGAAGGAGAAAATATCAAAATCATTTTTCAGATAGCCCAGAGCTTGCCTTACTTCTGTCAGTATTGCTAACTTTACCCCTTTCTGAGGTAAATCCTTTATGGCTAAGCAGAAATATGTTTGGTATTTCAGGAATCAGTGACCTTCAAGGATGTGATAGTGGACTTTACCCAGGAAGAATGGAAACAGCTGGATCCTGTACAGAGAGATTTATTCAGGGATGTGACATTGGAAAATTATACACATCTGGTCTCTATAGGTAAGGATGACTTCTCTGCGTTACTATCTGGGGGTGTGTAGGAGGAGGGTGCTCTTGTGCTTAGGTGAGTTTTGCCATTAAGGAACCAAAGATTCCTAAACTTTGAAAGGTTTTGAAAAGGTTTCTACTCTCTAGCAACTAGAAGGACAAACTAATAATTTTTCTGAACCCAGATCAGTTCCCAAGTTATACCACATCTGGGAATGTATAACATGGAAGCTATATGTGCTTTATATGCTTTACTCCATCTGATTTGTCCATGTATCCTTTCCTCTAAAGACAAAGTGATGAGACTGAACTCTGATACAGCACTTTTCTCTCAGTGCAGACAGGTAACTTTTTTTACCCCTATGAGCAGGACTCCAAGTTTCCAAACCTGATGTGATTTCCCAGTTAGAGCAAGGGACAGAGCCATGGATTGTGGAGCCCAGCATTCCAGTAGGTGCCCTTGGAGGTAAGTAATGGATACCCGGCAGATGAGTGTTATTGACACTAACCACCAGCCTGATGAGAGGATTTTACGTCTGAAATGTAGATGTACTTCTCTTTAAAGTGGCTCCTGTGGAGAATGGGAAGGCATCTGGACTCTCTTTTTTTTTTCGCGGTACGCGGGCCTCTCACTGTTGTGGCCTCTCCCGTTGTGGAGCACAGGTTCCGGACGCGCAGGCCCAGCAGCCATGGCTCACGGGCCCAGCCGCTCCGCGGCATGTGGGATCTCCCGGACCGGGACACGAACCCGTGTCCCCTGCATCGGCAGGGGGACTCTCAACCACTGCACCACCAGGGAAGCCCTGGACTCTCTTATGCTTTGTCAAAACAGTAAATGTCTCAACATGTATTCTAATTTTGTACTCCTTTCAAAGGAGTTATTATCCTTCTTGCTTTTTTCTAAAGGCAACTTCTTGACATGGAATCTGGATTCCTCCTTTCCCAGCCTCCTTTGGGGCCCTGGTCTCATAATTATTACCCCACTTTTCACCCTTACAGTTTTCTTTTTGGATCTACAGCCTCCACCCCCAGTACCTTCAAACAGAAATAGGTAACCTAAATTCCAAATACTTTCACTCAACACTGTTAATCTTTCTGGCTACCATCCAGTCTGCCTTCTTGCTTTCCCAACCAAACTGTGCAAAAGTGAGTTCCATACCTGTAGCCGTCATTTCTTCATCACCTGTTCCTGTCTTAATCTCATTGTGTAGCTTCTGACCCTATCACTTATTGGACTGCCCTTGAAATTTTGAATAACTTTCTTGTAAACCATCAATTCCCAAACTGCACAGAGAGACTTCTTCAAAGATCTGACCCTGAAAAAATGTACAAACTTAGTCACTCTAGGTAAGGAATGTATCTCCAGATTTAATGAGGTAGGAGTAGGGGGTCCTTTTTATGGGGAGAAACAATGCATGCCATGTTCAAATTTAGCAAGTACTGGATTAGCTAAAATTTAGCAGGTTTCTTACTGGAGGACCACTCAGAATTTTTTTTTTAATTTGTAGTTGGGAATTATGAATTTCCAACAGAGTGCATAGAATGTAACATTTCTCTCCCCCGTCCTCCTAACGGTGATTCCGTTTTTTTTTTTTAATATTGCACCTTTAAAATCTTTCTTTTAAAAGATGGTTTCATGGGACTGCCCTTGCAGTCCAGTGGTTAAAACTACTCCCTTCCAATGCAGGGGGGCGTGGATTTGATCCCTGGTCAGGGAACTAAGATCCCATGTGCTGTGCAGTGTGTCCAAAAAAAAAAAAAAAAAAAGATGGTTTCATGGAACACAATTTAGAAAACTAATTTTTTAAAAATAAGAACTTTATTAACTTGTGCTTATAGTTTGTTAACTTTTAGAAAGTTACACTGAGGTGGCCACTGGCCCTGGGCCTTGTCTGCGTCATTTTCCTATCCTCTTCTTTAGGCTGTCTTGGTGACTTGGCCCCTGCAGAATTGTGATTGTATTCTGATATATATTCTGTCTTACTGGTCTATGTTGTTCTTTTACAACCTGGATGTCAGCACCTTCTATTATCTCTCCATGCACATGGGTGTCTGAATATTGTGGTCAGTGCCCTTCGACTTTGCATATAGTAAAGTGAGAATTGCTTCCTGCAGTAGGAATGGTGCTGTTCAGTCTGGCTTTCTGGAATTTTCTCCAATCCTTCATTCATTACCCCACCTCTGATATTCTGGTAACTCTTTTGGTTAGTACGTGGACAATATGACAATATGTATGATATTGGTCACAGTCTGTTGCATGTTTATTGCTTTCAACTGGAACTCCAACTTGAGCTAGAGATCAGTCACTCCCACACTCTTTTTGCCTTTAACAGCATCCGACTCCATGGTCTCCATATCCTTTTCCCTGTGAAGTACTTCCCAGGAGCTGTTTTTTATGGCTATCTGCTGTACACGTATATCCTTAGTGTCATTTTTGTTGATGAAAACATATCCATTTCTTATACTGATTGGCTGTTCCCCAAAACTTGTGTTACATTAATTGTCTTGTCCCTGCTGGAGAAGCACTGCTGTTGTGAGGCTGCCTGCACTTCTGCATGCTGATGCATGCTGTACCATTTCCCATGGTACCAGGTATGGAGAGGATGGTAGGCAGCTCTAGGTCCCTGCCTTGCTTCTTATGTTTGCAGTGATAATGGTGGTGACAATGACTGGGCTGGCAGCACAGGAGATTCAGGGTTCTCTGGGGGTCTGCTGTACCTTCCCGTTACCAGTGGAACCAAAGAAATGCTGTTTTATTTTATTTTATTTTAAATTAATTGATTTATTAAGTTGGCTGCGTTGGGTCTCCACTGCTGCACGCGGGCTTTCTCTAGTTGCGGCGAGTGGGTGCTACTCTTCGTTGTGGTGCACAGGCTTCTCATTGCAATGGCTTCTCTTGTTGTGGAGCACAGGCTCTAGGCACGTGGGCTTCAGTAGTTGTGGCACACGGGCTCAGTAGTTGTGGCTCATGGGCTCTAGAGCACAGGCTCAGTAGTTGTGGCACATGGGCTCAGTAGTTGTGGTTCATGGGCTTAGTTGCTTCACGGCATGTGGGATCTTCCCAGATCAGGGCTAGAACCCGTGTCCCCTGCATTGGCAGGCGGATTCTTAACCACTGCGCCACCAGGGAAGTCCAAGAAATGCTGTTTTAAACACAGCCTTTTTTTCTTTACTGAATCTGCCAGCATTGACTACCCTGTCATCTTTCTTGTCTTGGCAAAAAACAAACTATCCCAGAGTAGACAGTAGAGTACTGTAACTCTATGTCCTGATTATGTACTTTTCTGGTTCTCATTTTCTTTTTAACAACTTTGGTTCTGTGTTTCTTATATTCTTTTGTTTGCTTGCTGAAAAACTGCTTTCTTTCGTTAGTATATTTTATTCGTCCCATTACCCTAAACATCCTCAAGGATCTTCCTCCATTGCTGCTTTTTTTTCACATACATTCTTATGGCTTTAGCTATTCTTTTCCTTCTTCTTTTGAGCTGATATTTTCTGTCCTATATTTGAACATTTTAGTTATCCTGCTACTTTTGGCATCTTCCACCCCCACAAACACCATTATAGTCTAGTCTTCCATTTCTCTTCCTAATTCTCAAAATGCCTAGTGTTGAACTCGGTATCTTCCTCCACCTAAATTACTTCCTTTACTATTTACAACTTTCTCATTTCTAGCAGTGATATGACTATTTTGTCCGTTTTCTAGGCTAAAAATCATGGAGCCATAGTCATGTCTTGTGTTTATCCTGTCTTGAAATCATGGTTCTTAGACTTTTTGTTGCTGTTCACTGGCAAGGAATCCCAGTTCAGACTGCCTCCTTTAGATTCAGTCCATCTCTGTCTCCTCTTATCTATCTCTGTGGTCACTTTCTAAATTTACTATCAACTTAAATGGAGTTCCCTTACTGGTTCTTAGAGATTATCTGTGAAGTTGAATTAGACATTCTCTTGTTACTCTCATATTTTATTTCTCGTTCTCCTTAGCTCTTTCCAAATTTCTCCCTAAATAATAGGGCTGTGTTTGAAAATCCTCAGAATTTGCTGAGGGCTTTATTTTTAGTTTCATTAGGTCATTCCCACAATAACACTTTTGTTGTTGTGTTTGTTTTTTTTCCCTCAATTCAGAGAATACTGACATTTTCTCTTTCAGACTGGGAGACAAGACCAGAAAATAGCATATCAGTCTCAGAGCTGGACGTTTCTGAAGAAGAGCCATTTCCAGAGGCAATAGTAGAAAAGCACAAAAGGGATGATCCTTGGGGTTCCAATGTCTTAGAAACTGGGGAATCTGAAGGCAGTCCAGAAAGGCAACAGGCAAATGAACAGGCCCTGCCAAGGGAAATAAAAATAACTGACAAGACAGTACCTACTTTGAAGAGAGACCATGTAAATAATGACTTTGAAAAAAGCATCAATGTGAGTTCAGACCTTTTAACACAAAAAGAAGTATCTCCAGAAGAGACCTCTACCAAAACAAGTGTCAAACAGAATTTAAAGCCGGTTAAAAAAGAGAAATCTTGTAAGTGCAATGAATGTGGGAAAGCTTTTAGTTACTGTTCAGCTCTTATTCGCCATCAGAGAACACATACTGGAGAGAAACCCTACAAATGTAATGAATGTGACAAAGCCTTCAGCCGGAGTGAAAACCTTATAAACCATCAAAGAATTCATACTGGAGATAAACCATATAAATGTGATCAGTGTGGAAAAGGCTTCATTGAGGGTCCTTCTCTTACTCAACATCAAAGAATTCACACTGGAGAGAAACCCTATAAGTGTGATGAATGTGGGAAAGCCTTTAGTCAGAGGACCCATCTTGTTCAGCATCAGAGAATTCACACTGGTGAGAAACCATATACTTGTAATGAGTGTGGAAAAGCCTTTAGCCAGAGAGGCCACTTTATGGAACATCAGAAAATTCATACAGGAGAAAAACCTTTTAAATGTGACGAATGTGATAAAACCTTTACCAGGAGCACACACCTTACTCAACATCAAAAAATTCATACTGGAGAGAAAACCTATAAATGTAATGAATGTGGGAAGGCTTTCAATGGACCCTCAACATTTATACGTCATCATATGATTCATACTGGTGAAAAACCATATGAATGCAATGAATGTGGGAAAGCCTTCAGTCAGCACTCAAACCTCACTCAACATCAGAAAACACATACTGGGGAGAAACCTTATGATTGTGCTGAATGTGGGAAATCCTTTAGTTACTGGTCATCCCTTGCTCAACATCTAAAAATTCATACTGGAGAAAAACCTTACAAATGCAATGAATGTGGAAAGGCCTTCAGTTATTGCTCATCCCTTACTCAGCATCGGAGAATTCACACCAGAGAAAAGCCCTTTGAATGCAATGAGTGTGGAAAGGCTTTCAGTTATCTCTCAAACCTTAATCAACATCAGAAGACTCATACCCAAGAGAAAGCTTATGAATGTAAGGAATGTGGGAAAGCCTTTATTCGGAGTTCATCTCTTGCTAAACATGAAAGAATTCATACTGGTGAGAAACCCTATCAGTGTCACGAATGTGGGAAAACCTTCAGTTATGGCTCATCCCTTATTCAGCATAGGAAAATACATACTGGAGAAAGACCTTACAAGTGTAATGAATGTGGGCGAGCCTTCAACCAGAACATCCACCTTACGCAACATAAGAGAATTCACACAGGAGCAAAGCCTTATGAGTGTGCCAAGTGTGGCAAAGCCTTTCGACATTGTTCATCTCTGGCTCAACATCAAAAAACTCACACAGAAGAAAAACCCTACCAGTGTAATAAGTGTGAAAAGGCCTTTAGCCAGAGCTCCCATCTGGCTCAGCATCAACGAATTCACACTGGAGAAAAACCCTATAAATGCAATGAATGTGACAAATCCTTTAGCCGGAGCACTCATCTGACTGAACATCAGAATACTCATACTGGAGAGAAGCCTTACAACTGTAATGAATGCAGGAAGACTTTCAGCCAGAGCACTTACCTCATTCAGCATCAGAGAATTCATTCAGGAGAGAAGCCCTTTGGATGTAATGATTGTGGAAAAGCCTTCAGATATCGTTCTGCTCTCAACAAACATCAGAGACTGCACCCTGGCATATGACTCTTCTAGGAACATCATAAACACAGGGGATGCATTTACTCTAGTTTGTCCTTTTAAGTACAGAAGAATCAGGGTGGATTGAGAAACTGCCGAAAATATTTTTATTTTTCACCGTCATGCTGTGGAATGGAAAGTACATTGGGCTGAAGTAAGCCAATTATGTTGTTAAGCAACTTTGTGACATTGGCAAATTCAGCCATTTTAAGCTTCAGTTTCCTCTGTGAAATGAGGGATTTGGAGTAGGTCATTTCAAAGGTCGTTTGGAGTTTTATATTCGGTTTTGTATATTCACAATATATTCTTGAATAGGATTATTGTACATCAACATTTTGCTATGTTGCATCTAGAATGTATGTATTTATGCATGTTTTGCCAATAGAAAACATTTATGTTTCAGTAACTAGACTGGAGATCTATCATGCTCCTGTTCTAACACATTTAAGTTCTTTAAGTAACCGGTTCCTAATAAAAAGAATTGTAAAGTACCCTCAAATTAATAATTCAGTAATATATAATGGCTTAAGTCAGTACAAGTGTTAAACCTTCCTACTATTTTCTCTCCTAGTATGTTTTAACATTCTAGAAGTTTATCACAACTACATAGATCCTCTACTACAGCTTAAACCTGTGTTATTTAACCCCAGTTACATAGTGGAATCACTTAAGGAACTTTATAAAATTCTGTTGCCAAGACCCCACCCCCAGTGACTGGCCTAGGGAGTGGGATCCTGGCCTCAGTTCTTTTTTTAAACTCCTAATGTGTACCCTGGAAAGAACAACTGGATTAGATTTCAGTACTCATTTCCTTCGTAGCTTCTTGTGGCTCCTCCTAGAAGCTCACAGATTAGCTCTTCAGTACACATAATGTACTGAAGGGGATGTACACATAATATAATTTTGACTGTTACCTTGTTTTGTAAATTGGTTTCTCATGAACTTTGAGAGGTAAGGTCAAATTTGTTTCCTTACCAAAGTACAGAAATTAAACGGCTGTATAAAATAATGGTCATTTTACTTGCTTTTCCTTGGCCACCTGTTATCACAAGCAGATGACAGTGTGAGTGACACTTCTGAAGATGGGCAGCCCACAGCCTGCATGGCCATTTGTGGCAACCCTGGTCAAGATAACATTTGAGCCAGAAATAAATATGGGTCTAGCCATAAAGAAATGGGCCCTTATATTTTCTCTAGATACAGTCTAATTATCAGGTCTACTCTTTTAAGAGTAACTGACAATTTCCTAGCCTGGCCTTGAGAATAGGAGCTCTGAGAACAGGAGGTAGCACAGAAGTTGATCATTATTTATATAAAAGGAGTTCAAGACCCTTCCCACAAAGGAGGTTTGGGGGAGTCCGTGCTGCAGCTTTCTTCAAGTGAAAAAAAAATTCAGTCATTTTTGCTTATATAAATGCCAGTGACCTGCATCAGAATTTTGTCACCTCCTTAAAGAAGATGCCAGACAGTGAAGAACAGAGTTCAGGAGATAAAGTAGCCATTTAAATCTCAGGACTTTTTTCTGTCGTAGTTTTGAAATATCTATGAAGAAATGTCATCTTGGTATTTTTTAATTTCTCAAGGCTTCCATTATGTAGGAAGAGGTGGACACTAGCAGAGAGGAATGGATCTCAGGTTATAGGATATGCTTTGGTTGGAATCTGAGCCACTCCCACAGTATAAGGAAAAGAAGTTTGTATATCCAGGTGAAGGGTCCTCCTGTTTCAAAGGAGATCCCAAAATAGAGAACACCAGAGTCTGCCTGAAAAGGACAAAAAGACTCTTGTCCTTTTGCCACTATGATTCCTATATGAGGGAACAGAATTTATTTGGGAATTTGTCATTAACCATGGAAGATCCTACTTTGTTCCATTCATTTGATCTATTCATAGATACCGTCAGATCAAATGCAGAGCACCGAGAATGTGTGATCACTATCTGGAGGTTGCTTGTTAGTTCCGAGTTCCTTACCAGGACCTCCTGTTTTAAGATAACTGATGCAAGTGGTTACTATAGGGCCTGGCCAGCACGAGCTGTTTCGGTCAGTGGTTCCCCTAACAATATGACAAGAGGAAAGTCAAAGGAGTTTACCTCTCTCTGGATTTGTTTACATCTCAAGAGGATGGTGTGGAGAGGGGAGGGAAAGGGGGACTGATATGAATGACCTCACAGTGTGATGGAACCTGTATTCTAGACCCTGTCTTGGACACACCTCTGCCTCAGATGGGCTCAGACAGGTGCCTGGGCCATGGATGAACTCACCCTTGCACAGGGGCATTCATCTCGATCTTGGACTACTGAGAAAGCATGAAGGCTCAAGGTCCAGGTCCAAAATATGTATCATTACTGAGGCCTCTGAGCAATGTAGTTCTGAGCAGATTACTTTGGGGCCAGGAAAATCTGGAACCACAGTTCTGGGAGGCTAATGGCCCAGCATTGCCCAAGAAGACCAGGAAACAAGGAGTGGGTCTATTGGTGAAGGACAGTATTTTCAGGGGCCACTTTTTATTTGGTCCATATTTTTCTTCACTCCACCTCTAGGCAGAGTCCCAGGCAGAAACTAAGGGCCATACTCAAGCAGTTTAATTGAAGAAAATTTAGCCAAGAGGGAACCAGCAAAGGACAGTGGAACACTAGCGTCTAACAATTGCAGGAAAACATTACCACCCCTGAGCCTGAAAGAGCAAGAGCAAAAGAAGAATGTATTCATTTCCTATGGCTGCTATAATGAATTACCACAAACTTGGTGCCTTAAAACAACAGACTTCTTTTCACAGTTCTGGAGTCCAGAAGTTTGAAATCAGTTTCACTAGGCCAAACTCAAGGTATTGGCTGGTTCACACTCCTTCTGGAAGTTCTAGGGGAGAATTAGCTTGGTGGCTAAAGCAGTATGTGAATTTAATGAGGATGTTTTTAAATAGGAGAGACATACTAGGCTTGTTTAAAGTGATAATGAAATGAGTCACTAGAAAAGGAGAGATTGAAAAGTGGAAAGAGTGTGAGAGCAAAGTTCTAAAGGAGGCAGAAAGAAATGGTGTCTCTGACAATGTTGGGATGGATAGAAGCTAAGTGGTGGGCGTGGAAAGTGTGAAGGACAGAAGGTTGTGCGTGGGGAGCAGATGGCAGGCACCTTGTAAAAGCAGAGGCGGAGGAGGACTTCTGGAACAGGAATTAAAAAGGGAAGGATAAGATTCACCGGTGGGAGAGGAAAAGCATGGGCAGCAGATGCTGCATTACCCACAAGCGTGGGGATTCCTGCCTGCCAAGACCCCAGGGTTCCAGATAAAAGGCAGAATGTTTGCTGGATGATTCATCCACGTGGACATTAATTGATTCAACAAATGTTTACTGAGCAGTTACTCTGTCATGATGTCACTCAGAATGAAATGAGACGTGAAATACAGCAGAAAACTATAAGCCAGATGCCAAAGTCATGTACATAGGAGATCAGGAGGAGACTAAGATGCAGGAGATCATGAAGGTAAAAGGAGTGTTCTGTAAAGAGTTGAGACTTACTTTAGTTTCAGATGTACTGTGAAAAAAGTAGTCAGAAGATGGGTCCCAGGAAAAGGAATCAGTCAGCATCACAGAGATGACAATGGAAGTGAAAATTCTTCATTTGGGCAGTGGTCAAATGATGACTTGAACATGAGGTTGGAAGGAATTAGCTGGCCACACTGCTCCAAGAGGAATGCTGGTATACATTAAAAAAAAAAAATTATTACAGAAAATTTCAAATAGACACAAAATAGAAAAGTGAACTTCAGTGTATTCTTCACCCAGATTAAACAATAATCAACATTTGCCAGTCTTGTTTAGCAATCCCTCCCTGACTCCCCTTTTATTTATTCCTGGAATATTTTAAAGTTAGACCCAGACATCATTTGTCTCGTCAGTATGTACTTTTAGCCAGTAGGACTTTTTCTTCCTTTTAAACATAACCATAATATCATTATCACAACTAATAAAATTAACAGTAATTTTTAAAGTTGTTTTGACAACAGCAGACTGAAGCATTTGTTAGGGGTTCTAAATAAAATCACTGGTGTTTAGGAAGCCTGAAAAGAAATGCTTATACAGGGACAGGATTAGTTCTTTGACAGTACCATTAAAAATTATTTTGGAAAATATTAACATGGGGAAAGTTCAAGATGAATGTATATAGTAAATCCTTTGTTACGTATAAACTATAACTTTTTGTTATGTATAAACGTGTACACACAATCCATCTCCATATCTAGCATATGCAGATACACAGATATAAGAAGAAAAAAAGTCTGAAAGAACATTTACTAATATGTCCAGGGATTATCTGAGTGATGGGACTAGTGTTTATTTTTTGCTTTTCATCCCTTTATGCTTTTCAGCGTGTGTGCCTGTGTGTGTGTGTGTGTGTGTCAGGGTGAGGGGTTGGGCGGCAGGGAGAATGTTGAGGAAGGATCGTGGCCTCTTTAACGGAGCTGAATTAATATTTAGCGAAGAAAGTGACTCATCTTCAATCTCACAGTCCACAAATCAGAAAAGCGGATTAATACATAGTAGGCACGGAAAACACATGGTAAATGAATAAAATCTAACGGAAAAGGGTGGAAGCTTCACTCTGATTTATCAATTTTTTAGAAAAAGAAGTGACAGAGATTCAGGCTAGAAGACCATCCAGAAACGAGGCCCAGTGGTATCGCCACATCACGTTGCGTGGCACCGCCCACCCCGCCAGCCTTTAGAATCTTCAGCAGAAAGTCGATGACGTCACATAAGGTTTTCAGTGAGGATGGGAATTGGTCCTAAGACTTCTGGGAAATGGAGTCTGGGCGCTGTGATGACTGCGAGTCTCCGAGGTTTCTGGGAATTGTAGTTCTCAGATGTAGGATCAGCTCTTTGGCCGATCTTGCTTCAGAGCGCCCCCGGGGAAGCGGGAAGATGGCGTCTGGGGTGGTCGCGGGACCCCATCCGGTGGTTCTAGGAGTGGCCGTCGCAGCCTTGATGAGGGGAACTGGAGCACACAACGGTCACCATAAAATTCCGGGAGCACAGCCAAAGCGCAGAGCTCTGAGGCTCTTACCCCCGCGGTGGTCTTCGCACTCACGCGCCTCCTTTCCTACCCGGGTTCCCGAGGAATGGCCTAGGCGTCCGGACGTGCGAGGACAGGGACGGCAGCTGGCCTCCGCGGGAGCCACCTGCAGGGCTCGCAGAAGAGGGCCCACGCTGAGCGCCTAGATGTGGGCTCCGTGCAAGGACGGAGATTATTTTGAAGACATTGTTCAGTGTGAGCCGAGTCACAGTGCTTTTGGCTGCATTGGAAAACCCTCTGTTTCTCCTTAGAATAAAGCTCCCCACTCCAGATCGCTCTTATCTTCTGACCCGATTTCCCCACCAGAAATCCCAAAAGTTTTTGGTTCCAAATCGACTTTAAAGATGCAAGTTAATCATATCAGGCGTTCAGCTTTTTAATGTTTTGTATTCATGGCTAACTGCTGAGTGTGTATCAGAAATTCCTCCCTCCATACCCTAGGTAGCTTACAGGAAAGTTAACAACAGCAATTAAGGAAGTGCTGGTCTCTCTTCTTCCTTGCCCGTATCTAGTCACCAGTTTCATAGGATCCTTACTTTATACTGTCTCCTCATCTGACCACTGCTCTGTTCCACAATACCACTATTCTAATACTTCAGCTTCTCACCTAGTTTCTGCGTGCTGTCTCTCTCATTTCCAAACCACCTTGTCTCCTCTACCAAATTAATCTTCTCCCCGAAACCAAATTTTTATTACCATGATCAAAAACCTCCTGTAATTCCCTCATTGCCTAAATGATTAAATCCACACACAAGCTAGTACTCAGGGCAGCCACTGTCTAGTTATCCAATTCCAAATAAACTTTCTTATTTTTATTTCACTGAACTCCCTGCCATAGACAGTCCAGTTCATCTATTGGAACAAACAGAGCATTTTCCTACCTCTATACCTTTACTTACACAGTTCTTTCTTTCCCAGATCTTGCCAGGGCCCAGCTTAAGAGATCCAGTAGTGGGGTCAAATCCTGATCCTCGGGTAAGCTATTTAACATGTGTAAATTTCAGTTTCTTCATCCCATAATGTGGTAAGTTAAGAGACTCAAAAAGAGCTTTTCTTCTGGCACCCAGTAATTACTTGATTATCTCTACCCTCTGCTCCTTCTAACCCCACTCCACCCCAAGAAGAATCTTTCTATTTGCCTTTCTGAGACTTCTACTATGAACTAAATATTTATTTATTGGAAAACATACATATATGCTAGGTGTTGTAGAGAACACATAATTTAATTTTAATTTTTTGTTATCAAGCACATTGTATAATTACATGAAGGCCAGTGGAGAAATTCATCTTAACTCTATTAGGCTTTCCTTGAAGAATGGACATTTTCTCCCCTTCCAAATACAATGTAAGCAAATGACCATCTCACTTTCATACCTGAATAACTATCTGGCATACCATAATTTGTCATGATCTTGATCTTCTAGGCATTTTCTTCTTTAATACTGATTTGTATTTTTTCAGTTTTGTATTTTATCATATCTTGTAAGCCGCCTTGAGTCATTTTTGACACACAATAGAGTTATAATAAAATAGATGACAATTGTCTGTGATGGCAGAAGAAATATCTTCTTACTTATTTGACTGTGATCCTAGTTTTCCATTCTGTGGAGTTACAGACCCTTTAGGGATGAAATGAAAGACTACAGGCAGATATGAAGGAATAGAATCATAACAATTAGCATTTATTGAACACTTACTATATGTCAGGCACTGTTTTCATCACTTTATATGAATAAACCCACATACTCCTTAAAACAGTCTCATGAAGTGGAAAGCCAAGAGGCCAGCATCCCAGGAGCTCTGAAGGAGAGTCAGTCCCAAGGCTTAATGTATATAATTCAAGGTAGGACAAAAAGGACAAAAATATTTATGAGGTAATCTCACCATTCAAAAGAGTAAAGTGACTGCATTATTAAATTAAACCCTCCTGATTTAGATTAAAACTACAATCCAGGCCTGCATTGTACTATGTATTAGATGGGGCTTCTAAGAGATTTAAGACAATTTCTAACTTCAAAAAAGTTCATGGAAAAAAGCACCTGACAGAACCAGAGAACAGAATAAGAAAGTATGTAATACAGGAGAATAAGGGAAACCATCACTGTAAAGGACTTCTAAGGGGGGTGGTTGTGCTGAAATTATCACAGAGGAGGCAGGACCTGACCAGGGCCTTTTATAAAGTATGGATAGATTTCTGGAGATACAGGGAGGAAAGCAGGGTATGTAAAAGAGTGCCACGGAATAGTTTGAAGCGGAGCCAAGTGTGAAGAGAAAGGGTGTCGTAGAGACAAAGGACAGGGCTGCCCAGTTGTACTGGGGAGTAATGGAAAATAAGTAAATAGATCCAACTGTGCAAGGTCTTCAAGTTAAAGTACTTTGAACTTTTTCCTTGGGACAATGGGAAACTGTGGATTCTTTCTGAACCAAGTGGTAGTTTAGTCAGGCAGCTATATAAAGACAGGGAGACAAGAGCAGCAACAATGTGTTTACTCTGGTAATCTAGGCCCAAACTACTGAGGACTTGGCAGCAGCAGTAGGAATAGAGAGAAAGAAATCAACTATCAAGACATTTCAAATAAATCCTAGCAGACTGATTACCCAGGATAGATAAAGAGGAATCAGTAAGCAATAATTTGGGGACATTTAGTGACTGCTCAGCACTGTGTGATGTTTTATAGGGATCTAAAACAAGATTTCTGTTTTCAAGAAGCTTACAATCTAATTGAATAACATGAAGTACTATAAGCCAATAAAATGAAATTATTCTGGTCCAACTCTTGCCCAAGTCACAGAGCTGATCATTGTTAATCAGAGAAGTGCTGGGAGGTAGGAAAAGTGTGGATCAGCACAGAACCATGGATCCCAGAAGCTCACGTTTTAAGGCATAGGAGTGGCCAAAATTACCAATTCTGCAAATGTCAAGTAGGAAGAGGACTGAGAAAAAGGCACTGAGTTTGTCTTTGACAGATCAACTTAACAAGGCTGGTGAGTGTCAGAACCAGATGGTATATGTTTCATGAAGTCTGTAAACAAAAGAAAAGTTTTTAAAATAGGACAGCAATTTTTTAAAAGATAATGGAGGAACTAAGATTTTTAGGACCTTCTTGGTAAGGATAAGATAAAATAACACTGGGATTAGTTAGGCACATTAGAACTATGGGCTATACTTTGAGGAAACTATGCTATAGCAAAAAAAGGTAAGGGAGGAAGGAAGAGAAAAATTTGTCCATATAATTCGAGACTGAATTTTTTATCCCCAAACTGGTGGGAATTTTTTATCCTAATCTGAAGCCAGCTCCTTCTCTTCTGCCACTGGAGCCAGCAAGCATGAAAATACACACACATGGTATTTCCTCTTTTAAGTGAAGGAGCTGATGTGGTTGGGAAAGAGAGGGTTCACTAGTTGTTCAGGGATCCAAGCTCCATGGAATAGATAAGGTGAGGAACTGCAAGGTGTTAGGTAGCTGTATATTCTAAGATTGGAGCCCTCCAGAATATTAGAGTGAATGTTAGGTTTTAAAATTCATCCCCTTGTTGGATTGATCACTCATTTGAGCATTTAGTTTGCAAAAAGGAAGGAAGGCTAGCTTGAAACTGGCTTAGAGTTAGCTAGTAGGAAGGAAAATTCAAACAAGTATATATGTTTCTTTTCAGCTGTGGGAGGTTATGCTGTGTGCTCTTGTGCTAACATTAAGGAAAGCACAGATATTACTCTTTAGTGTGAAGTTGCTGATGTCTGATGAGAGATGAACTCTGACTGAAGGCTTTTCCACAGTTATTACACTTGTAAGGCTTCTCTCCGGTATGAGTTCTCTGGTGAATAATAAGGGAGGAGCTCCGACTGAAACCCTTTCCACACTCTCTACACTCGTGGGGCTTTTCTCCAGTGTGTATTCTCTCATGTTCAACAAGGGATGAACTCCGACTGAATACCTTCCCACAGTCACTGCACTCATAGGGGTTCTCCCCAGTGTGTGTTCTCTGATGTTCAATAAGAGATGAGATCCAACTGAAAGCTTTTCCACATTCACTGCATTCATAGGGATTCTCTCCAGTGTGTATTCGTTGATGCTGAATTATGGTTGAATGGTCACTGAAGGCTTTCCCACATTCATTACATTTGTAAGGTTTTTCTTGAGTATGAGTTCGCTGATGCTGACTAAGGTTAGTGCTTCGGCTAAAGGCTTTTCCACATTCACTACATTCATATGGTTTTTCTCCAGTATGGATCCTCTGATGTAGACTAAGGTGTGTACTCCGGCTAAAAGCTTTTCCACATTCACTGCATTCATAAGGTTTCTCTCCGGTGTGAGTTCTTTGATGTTCAATAAGGTGTGTACTTCGGCTAAAAGTTTTACCACATTCATTGCATACAAAAGGCTTTTCTCCACCATGAATTCTACTGTGGACAATAAGGTCTGATTGGTAACTAAAGGCTTTACCACATTCATTGCATTTACAAGGTTTCCTTTGTGGAAAAAGTTTTTGGTGTTTAATTAAGCCTGAATTATCTTTGGAGTTTTTCCTAGATATGGGGGACATAGCTCCCTTTGGAATTTTCTGCCGTGTATTAAGCTTTGAGCTTAGACTAAATTCACTGGATTCAGGGCCTCTCTCCCTAGTGAAAATTTCTTTGAGGGTCATTGACACTTTTCTGATTGCTGTTTTCTCAAAAGAAGATTTCTTCTGTGGAGGACATTTTGTCTGCCTTGATAACTGGCCCTCACTTTTACAGGCTTCTTCATTCATAGGACGTTGGGCAGTATTCCTTCGGAGACTTTCCATTGCTGACCCTGGGAACTCTAGTTCTTCAGAAATAGCCTGATTGGTGTTGATGCTTTGGTTCAGTTCAAATATCCCTATCTGAAAGACATTTAAAGTGCAAATGTCGCCTGTGTCTAGTGTGGAGAGCAAGGAAAATAAACCAACAGGAAAAAAAGACAACTAATTTGCAATTCATGCACACTAGCAACTTTATATGGGCAGAAACTTAAAAGGGACAATGAAAGAGAAGTGAACAAGGCCAGAAGTGATAACAGAGTTTTCACAGTGGATGCACAGAGACATCAAGAAATACAGGTAGGGGCTTGGTTAAATGCTGAGCCCCCAAAATGGACATGAGCAGATATACCAATTGATGAGCAGAGAACAGGGGATTAGAAAGTAAAATGAGCTATTAGCTATTGTAGCCAATTAGTTATGGTAAATGAGAGACAGGAAAGGGATGAGAAAAGTAAAGACTCTCAAATGTAGAAAACATAACCACCACCACCCTGCCAAAATGCAAAAAGTGAGGAAGACTCTATCAAGCTTGTATGCAACCATTTTCTTGGCAAAGAGAGAAAACAGAATTTCAGAAATGCTAACTATTACCCTGCTATCCCCATTTGATCTCCCTTTGATCACCCAACCCTTCTTCCAGCTAGTTTAGGTACTCTTCTAAACAAGTCTACAACCACAGACTTCAGAGGATTAACAGAGCTCATCATAACAGATCTTAACTTAGAGTTCATCAAGGCCAACTTGCTTATTTGACAGATAGAAAACAGAGTAACTTAAGTCACCCAGCAAATTGCAAGAGCTTAGACTAGAACTCACGTCTCCGAAATTTCAAGTTAGTGGCCTTTTCATGATACTACTCACCTAGACAGATATTTTTGGTCACTCCCCTCTTCAGCTCCCTGAAGATCCAGTGTCTACAATTGTTCTTTCTCCAACTGGGTGATCATGTCCAATTCACATGCTGGGATCCCTGCTGATTGTAAATGATTTAACACAAGGCTATTGGTGCTGGAGACACAGGGCTATTGAGAGCTCAACATTAATGCTTTGATCTATAGAAAAGATAGTGTGTGGGAATTCCCTGGCGGTCTAGTGGTTAGGACTCCGCGCTTTCACTGCCAAGGGCCTAGGTTCAATCCCTGGTCGGGGAACTAAGATGCCACAAGCTACACGGTACGGCCAAAAAAAAAAAACTCCAAACAAACAAAAACCATAGTGTGCATTTTTAGAGGCTGTGGCAGGAGGGGCTGGAGAAAATGGGTATCTGAAAGTTCTGGGCTAAAACTGGTTCCAAAAGAAAGGTTATACACATACCCATCAGAATCACTTATGGAACTTGTTACTCTAGATACTGGGCATTACTTCAGACCTAGTTAAGTACAATGAGGCCCAGGCATTTGCATTTATTAAGTTCATATGACTCGACAAGTTGAATTGTCCAAAATGAACCTTAGAAACACTCTCTAGGTTGCCTGAAAAATGTGTTCACTGGGACCAGCCTTTCTACCAAACATTCTTCTCACAGCCAGAGGGTCTAAAACATAAACTCAGCTTCCCTTAGGACAGGTGACTTCTTCCTTCTGCTGGAAGGGCCAACACTTCCCAAGGATCTCAAGGTTTCCAGGTATTAGGCAGCTAGCTTTCCCAGACGATTCCTTTAAAAAGCTAGCACCCCACATTCAGACTGTACCAAGCAGTCTGTTTATCTCCCCACTCACAAGGTTGTTCTAACACTTGCCTTATAATAAGGAAGAGCAGCAAGGCCCTCTCCTAGAATACTGACCTAAACTCGTGTATAGCAGAGCATCCTGGCTCTGGCAACCTTTCTGTTGGTAAAATGGGGAGGATATGGGAATCTGTGCCTACTCTTCCAGCCCTTCTCTGGACTCTATGTTTCCCCACTGAAGTTTTTTCTTTAACCCATTTTCTTGTAAATTCACTCAGAGCCCTTGGGCATGACAGTAGGCAACAAATTGTATAATAGTTCCTCTAATGTTTCTGCTCACAGCACAATTTAAGATCCACTAGGTTAAGAGTTGATCTGGTTTCACAAGTCTTGCCTTTCTCAGAGACTGGGAACCTCCCAAATGTGGAAATGAATCCTGGAGGATTTCACGAAGAAGCCATCCATGGAGAACCTCAAGAGCAACATGACAATGCTGTCTGTGTCCAGCTTTGCCAAGAACATGCCTTTCAACTGAAAGCAGGGAATGCAAAACTCTACCACTAGGTTGACTGAGAAGTCAGAATTTCTAATTTATTTAGAACCTTGCAATAAAATCCAGTTGCATACTTTTTGGCGCTAACATTCCTTAGTAGGCATTTGTCTTACTGCTTAGGTTGGCTGGCCTACATTCTTGCAGCCCAGATCCTTAAGCTACTCCATCATTATTCTGTTGGCAGTTCACTGTTACTTCCCTCCTCTATTACAGTAATCCTCAAGGCAGCAATATCACCTCCTAGGGAGAGTTTTGGGAATTTGTGAGGGTTTGTGTGTGTGGTTTTTTTGTTTTGGTTTGGTTTGGTTTTGGTTTTGGTTGTCATGTTGATTGGATGGGGCTATTAGAATTTAGTGAGGGCCAGGGATTCCTGTAAAACAAAGAATGTCCCTTATCCTGCCAGACTTTCAAAAGAGTTGTTAATGGTTACCTGAGACTGGAACTACTTTACAAATAAATACAAAGTATTTTGCACAACTTTGCTATGTATTGGAAAATCAAGGAAATATACTTCTTTTTCTTTGAACGATATTCGGAATTGTTTGCCATTTTAGGAAAATCAAGCCACTCATGATATTAGATTCACAAATACGACATTCACATATCCGTCTGCATTTGTAGCTGTTGTATTCACATGATTCTATGAATAGGTACAAGTGTCTATTTCATCCAATCATTTACATGCTGAAAAACTATTATTCTATTATAAATTACTTTCCTTTTCTTTCTCCTTTATATTACAGTTAAGGTAACGTAGTGATATTCTGGAAATTATATCTATAGGTAGTTAATACTATCTATAAATTTTATTTCAAGATAGTAAAGGGGATGGTAGGTTTGAAAGGTAGAAAATTACTTCTCTAGTGCAATAGAACTAAAGTATTAACAGTTACACAATAGATAAATAGTGACTGTCTCAGGCGGTAAATTGCAAAGCCTCTAAAGCCTTAAAGCAAAAGTCCTTGTCCCCAACAGAAGTCCTTGAAGATCTGAGAACACCCAGACTGCCATAAAGGTGACATACGAGCAGTGGGAATTTTGTACATAGTGGCATATTATTACATTATTACATATTACATTCCATCTTGGAGAAGAGATATTGTTGAGAAGAGATTTTGTTCAGGTTTTTGGAGACAAAGGGAAACCAGGAAGATCTGAAATGTGAAGATCTTTATAAACTGACTCACTAGAACCATTAAAACATAGGACATCTAAAAGTAGGCAGGATCTCCTGAACAGAGAGAACTAGGACAGAGTTCAAAGGAGAGAGCCAATTTGAAGTTGAGGGTTTACTCTCATGCTTATTAATACCTTGATGATTGGTAAAATATACCAATTTGATATAAGATAATTATAATTTAATGTGTATATAGTGTGCAGTACAGGAGTCCCAAGATGTAGTTGTTTTTGCATTTCAAATAAGCTCATGACATGTGTAACTGTATTATGCATTATGTGTTTGTATATGTGACACCTATGACAGACACACAGAAACCACATTGGGGAAAGTTTCTACATTAAAAAAAAAAAGAACCCAACTGTGAAAGGAACGTGAGTTGGAGGTGCAGCCTCTGGAAAGGCCCGTTTTTGGTCTTTTCTCTTGGGTCTGCCTATTCTAAGCATTTTATGAATACGGACTCATTTTTGTCTCACAACAATGAGAGGGTTACTATTATTATTTCCACAATACAAATGAAGAATTTGAGGTACAGAAAGGATAAGTAATTTGGCCCAAGGCCAAGTGATAAATCCTGGACTCAAACTCACTACACTACATCATACTTACTGCTTCTCAACAAGCAGGGAAAAAACACTTGAGTCATGCTTTCCATTCATATGGCCTCTAAAGGGCCAAGAAACTAAACCACTGATCCCAGGACACCAGCATGACCTTGACACAAGAGTGACTACCTCTGAGAGATGACTACTGAGAGGCTGCAATAAGTCCCAACTACACTAAACGCCCTATCTGGGTAAACTAAGGATTAAATTTCCTGGCTTCCACTAAAGTGCCACCACAAAGCAAGTGGTATCCTTGGCATAAATCAGTGAAACACCAGATAGAGGCCCCGTGGTATAAATAATTACTTGGTATTACATTTACCAAGTAATCTGGATTTTGATCATAGCTCTGTTGGTAGCTAAATAAAAACCAAGGAAAAATAACCAGTCTGGTTTTATGTATCCTCATCTGTAAAAGGAAGATGTTGGACTTGATTAGTCCAGAGCTGTCTGATTCCTGGAATTTAATTTTAGATTCCAAACTCTGAGGCACAGACCCATCTGCCTAGACTAAGGGGATAAGACTAGAACGAACAGACTCTTTTTCAAATCCCCAGAGACATGTGAGAGCCTAAGGTCCATGTTTCAGAGGAAACTGTTTGAGAAAGAGGCCAATTGCCTAATGCTGAAATAGAGCAAGGGGGTGCTGAGGAAGACATCAAAAGCAGTCAGCAGGCAACCAGGGACTAATCCCATACTGGGCAAAATTTGCCACACTCACCTAAGAAGGGACATTCTCTGAAAAGAGAAATACATGTGTCTCCATTTGGCGAGATGGCACAAACTTCCAGAAAAGAAGGAAGAATCCTTAACATACATGGTATACGATCTTATAGTGAGATAGAAAGTTGCCTTTCCCTCTTCCACCTCCTCTTCGTTTTCTTTCTGGTCAAGGGCAAACCTGGGGGAATAACATGGGCTTCCCTGGTGGTGCAGTGGTTGAGAGTCCGCCTGCCGATGCAGGGGACACGGGTTCGTGCCCCAGTCCGGGAAGATCCCACATGCCGCGGAGCGGCTAGGCCCGTGAGCCATGGCCGTTGAGCCTGCGCATCTGGAGCCTGTGTTCTGCAACGGGAGAGGCCACAACAGTGAGAGGCCCACATACCGCAAAAAAAAAAAAAAAAAAAAAAAAAAAAAATCTGGGGATAACAGGTCTTATCCTAAGGAATCCAGAGTCACTGGTCTAGTAATGTCCACACTGGGCCAGGTGAATGCAACCCTAGGTATTAAGAGGTAAAACAAATTTCCCAAAGTAACCCCACCTCCTCCCAGACACAAAGAAAATGAGAGTAGCCATTTATGTCTGGGTTTAAGTCCCTAGTTCTTTAATGAGAAAAGGTAAAGGGAATTGGTCTGGGCTGAGTCCAAACTCTCTCTAAACTCTCTAGGTGTTCCGAGGCATATAATCCAGTCTGCTTATCGATTTCCTCACATGGGATGTGAGTTCAAAGGGAGTAGGCAATAGTCCCTTACTTCTTCCTGAGAGTCAAAACAGAAGGCAGATGATACTGCTCCACCACAGGGCTGTGCATCTCTGGGCAAGCCACTCACCTTTTTGAAAGGCTGGACCCACACTATAAAATGGCATTACTAGTACTCGCTTGTCTTTTCTCACAAAGCTTCTATGAATGCTACACGTTATAAATGGCAAAGCTTACTATAAAGAATATCATCTATGACATAAGGAGATATTACTGCTGTGCTTACCTCAAATGAATTAGTTTTTAAATTGTGATAGTATACATTTAGGGAAAGATGCTCTCAGAGGATTTGTGCTGCTGTTCTAGAGTGTAGACAGATGCATTCTTTTTCCTGGCTTTGGAGGATGCACATGAAATGGGGAAGGCAGAGCTGGTGGATATGACAAAGTTCTCAGGAGGAGCCCCCAGATATATTTCAGAGAGGCTAGGAGGTCTCTGTCTCCACAAGGTTAGGACAATACCCTTATCCAGGTTTCATACAAGGGGTTCCTCCACCGTGATGTGGAATGTTGCCTCTCTTTTCTCTTTTTCTCCTTTCTTCCTCATACTTTAGTTTTATCTGGATCACCTTACTGGTCTATAGATATTGTAACCTTACCAAATCATTATTCTCGAAAGTACAGTGGTCACAAAGTGCTGCAGCACCAGCAAAACCCATTCTCCTCTTTATATGACTAACTTTCCAGCCCGCACAGCCCTGACCCCCTCCTGTTACCCTAACCATCTGAAATTCTTTTGACCATGCCACTTTCTCTTATAATCAATTGCTGATCTTGGAATAATTTTCCCTTGTATATACTCCCTTGAATATTAAGAAATTATCTCATTCAGAAGGAAGCAGGTTCTGAAGGTTCTGAAATAGCTCTTCTTCTGGTGCTTTGCTTTCTGGTATCGGGCTGACTACTTCCTGGAGCCTTTGTGAATACACAAGAGTCAGCAGGAGGGCCTAGGCAGCCTCTGTTCAACTCTAAAACAGAGACAGTCAAGTCTCCAGGCCTACCAAAAGATGGTCTTCAGACAACAGTGTCCTTGAAGATTGGTTCAAAGTCACAACAAATTCAGAGAATTTGATATACAGCATTTGTCAATACCCCTAACAACATCTACTATACTGAAGTACAACCGTCATCATCAGAACCATAAGATAAATACTACTACTCTCAAGCTCTGTAACTTTAAGTAAGGTACTTCATCTCTGTGTGCCTCAATTTTAAAATCTGTAACATGAGGATAATAATCGTACATCTCATGGGGTTAACGCGAGGATTAAATGAGTTGACGCAGGTAAAAACTCTTAGAACGGTGCCTGGTACACGGTAAGCATCTGGGAAACACCCCGAGTACAGAAGC
Organism: Pseudorca crassidens; assembly: GCF_039906515.1. NCBI lineage: Eukaryota > Metazoa > Chordata > Mammalia > Artiodactyla > Delphinidae > Pseudorca > Pseudorca crassidens. The sequence goes on along the minus strand of NC_090305.1, from coordinate 21,383,873 downwards.
CCTTCCTCGCCCAGCTAGAGCGGAGCGGAATGAAACTCCGAGCTTTTCCATCTCCCAGGGGTTCACCGGAGAACACCACCTGCTGTCACTGCAGCTGAGGAACTAGGTTGTGCCCACCCGCAAGGCGAGCGCTGGGCGCCGCGCAGAGACACCGTGCCGCGTCCCAGCCGCGGAGGCACCTCTCGGCCGGATCTGAGGCCAGACCACCCTTGGACCTCTCGCCGGTCTCCCCCCCCGAGAGAGTTGAGTGTTTCCGCACGACCAATTCCTAGAGCCTCCAGGCCCACCCGTCCAGGCCCCGGGACCCGGAGCCCTACGTGCCCCACTCACCGGCCGCCTCGGGGCGAACGCCGGGACACACCCTGGGCCGGACCCACGCTTAGACGGAACCTTAGTACGCGGGGCTTGAGGAAGCCGGAAGGATTAACGGGAAACCCTTGCGTCGACCCACTGCTCCCGCGCTCACCAAGGTTCCCGAGGTCACAGACACTCTTCCACTCAGACCCTTGGTCGTGTCCTTGTCAGTATGTGGGGCCAGTCATTGCCTGATCAATGGCCGTGACCTAATTCTCCTGGAGCAGATGATCTGTTAGAGAACAGAGACGATGAGGAGAATGGGCAGCACACCAGAGGCCGTGGCTCTGCGCCTGCGCTGCAGAGTCCGGGACCGCCAGGTTGTTTCCCGGAGATTTTTGCAAAGCACTTTCCCTGGTGTGTGTGACGCCGAGATTGAGAAGTTGATGCTAGAGGCCTGAGAAAGTTGATGCTGGAGACCCTAGAAAGGTCCTGAAGATCTTAATACATTCTATGCAGTATAGTCCAAACCAGTGGTTTAGTTTTAAACAGCATACCCGCAGAGCTGGTTAAAATGCAGATTCCCAGGCTTCGCACACGTTGGTCAGAGGAAAGTCCCAGAAACACTGCATTTTCAGGGGGCATCCCAGGTAATTCTTATGCAGGTGGTCCTCAGACCATCTCTGGGGAAACAGGCTTTTTTGCACAGTCTAGATGCTTAGATGCAATTAAATGCAGGACACTTCCCAAATTCCATCAAGAGAAGTAAAGGTAAATAAAATCAGGATCCTATTCTGGTCATGAAGATTTTTACCTATGTTTTATCCTAAGAGTTTTATAGTTTTACTCTTAAATTTAGATCTTTGAATTATTTTTTTGTATTTGGTGTAAAGTAAGGGTACAACTTCATTATTTTGCATGTGGATATCCAGTTTTCCCAGTACCATTTGTTGGAAAAGACTGTTACTTCCCAATTATGTGGTCTTAGCACTGGTTGAAAATCAGTTGATATATATGTGGAATTTGTTTTTTCTGGGCTTTCTTTACTATTCCATTGGTCTAGACGTATATCCCTATTCCGGCACCACACTGTTGAGATTACCACTGTGTAGCTTTGTGGTAAGTTTTGAAATTAGGAAGTATGAATCTTCCAACTTGTTCCTTTTCAAAATTTGGTTTGGTTTTGAGGGTCCCTTGAGATTCCATATGAATTTTAGGATGGGTTTTTCTATTTCTGTAAAAAACATGGTTGGTATTTTGACAGGGAGTACATCAAATCTGCTTTGAGTAGTATTGCCATCTTAATATTGTCTTTCAATTCATAAACATGGTATGTCTTTCCATTTACTTAGGTCTTCTTTAATTTCTTTCAGCAATGTTTTGTACTTTTTGAAGTACGAATCTTTTTCCTCCTTGGCTAAATTTCTTCTTAGGTATTTTATTATTTTTGATGCTATTGCAGATGGAATTCTTTAATGAATAGAGCAACCAGATTAGTTTTAAAAAATAGAGGATTTGAGCAACAATATAAACCAGTTAGACCTAACAAAATATACATATAGAACATTTCACCCAACAACAGCAGAACACACATTCTTCTCAAGTGAACATGACACATTCTCCAGGATAGAGCATATGTTAAACCACAATAAAAGCATTAATAATTTTTAAAAGATTAATATCATACAAAGAATATTTTCTGATCAAAATGGAATGAAACTAGAAATCAATAACAGAAGGAAAATTAGAAAATTCATAACTGTGTGGAAATTAAATAACATAGACTTAAACAAAAAAGAACATAAAAGAAATCACAAAGGAAATTAGAAAATAACTTGAGAAGAATGAAAACAAAAGCACAACACACCAAAGCTTATGGGGTGAAGCACTGTTTTTTAAAATCCCCTAGGGGTTGGGAAGCCATTTCAGCTCTTTGGAGTTAAAACTATGGCTGGACTCTGTACTGGCTCCTCAGCAATCAAAAGCAGTGATAAGCAATCAAAACATTAAACCCCAATGTTTAGACTGCAAGGTCTTTATTGCCTACCACAGCACCAGAAAGCTACACCAGGAGCAAGGCCCATAGTTCCCACTGGCTGCCTGCCACAGTGCTAGGAGATGGGGGATGGTAGCCATTGCATGAAACAGTGAGATTCACCAAAATTTATCAATCTCTTCATCAGTCTGTCTTCTGGACTCTGCAAGTGTTTGACTAGACCCCAGATTTCCAAAAGAGTTGCTTCATACAGTCCTGTGAGCTCAATAGTTGTTTCTATGGAGGGACTGATTCCTGGACATTCCTACTCATCCCTCTTCCATGACATAACTGTCATTTCCTTTCACAAATCATGGAATGAAGAGTGAAATGACACAGACAGATACAAGGCTAGAATTAAATCTTGTGTTCTTTAAGGGGGAAAGGGTCTCCTGAATATAAGGAGTTTAAGCAATATAAGGAGAGAAATTGGTTGGAAGAAGAGGGACAAGAAAAAAATTTTAATCTTAAAAACAGAAGAAATGCTGAGCATACTTAACTTACACCTTTCTATGTGACTTCTTGGACTTCGTGTCTTTACAATTTTTGTACTGCAGAGAAATTTAAAATTCATTTGTAAACAATTGCTGTGAATTTTGAAATGGGACTTTTATGAACTTCTACCAAACTTACCTTTAAGATTTTCCCAATTTGTATATCTGTTGCTTCATGTGAAAGAAACTTCTTAAAATGAATTTAATAAAATAAAGCATTCTTCCTACCATACGACCCAGCAATCCCACTACTGGGCATATACCCTGAGAAAGCCGTAATTCAAAAAGCGTCATGTACCACAATGCTCATTGCAGCACAATTTACAATAGCCAGGACATGGAAGCAACCTAAGTGTCCATCGACAGATGAATGGATAAAGAAGATGTGGCACATATATACAATGGAATATTACTCAGCCATAAAAAGAAACAAAATTGAGTTATTTGTAGTGAGGTGGATGCACCTAGAGTCTGTCATACAGAGTGAAGTAAGTCAGAAAGAGAAAAACAAATACCGTATGCTAACATATATATATATGGAATCTAAAAAAAAAAAAAGGTTATGAAGAACCTAGGGGCAGGACAGGAATAAAGACGCAGACGTAGAGAATGGACTTGAGGACATGGGGAGGGGGAAGGGTAAGCTGGGACAAAGTGAGAGAGTGACATGGACTTATATATACTACCAAATGTAAAATAGATAGCTAGTGGGAAGCAGCCACATAACACAGGGAGATCAGCTCAGTGCTTTGTGATCACCTAGAGGGGTGGGATAGGGAGGGTGGGAGGGAGATTCAAGAGGGAGGAGATATGGGGATATATGTATATGTATAGCTGATTCACTTTCTTATAAAGCAGAAACTAACACACCATTGTAAAGCAATTATACGCCAATAAAGACGTTAAAAAAATAAAGCGTTCTTCAGTCAGCTACAAGGGATGATAAGTTGACAAATCTGGCTATACTGTCTATTGAAGGTGACTATACAAACAGGATAAATTTTGTCAGTCATTGAGAAATTTGCAGAAGACTCAAAAACAGAAACTATGAAGTTATTATTCATTACTGCAACACACTAATATGTAGGTGAGTTTTTTTCATCTTTTCCCAGAAATACATTCATGTAATTAAAAATACCAATCCATTATTTAAAAAATTTGGCCTATATTAAAAACTTTTTTAAAACTTTCATAATTATATGTGAAGTGAAATAAAGACTATTTCACTGGACATTATTCATTCCATTTCAGGATTATTACTAACAATAATTTTTCTTGTACAGAGGAGAGAAGTGTTAAAAAAAATTATCTGCTCTTGATGTTAAATAAGCCTTGGTAAGGGTACCCAGATTATATTCCTAAAGAACATAAATGGAACCTGAGACTCTGGTTTTACGCAGGCGTTATTCTCTGCCAAGAAGACGAAGACATGGGAGGATAAACAAAACTGGATTGCTAGCAGGAAGACAGGCGGACTTAGAGTGCTAAGCTTGACCCTTGGTTCCTAGGTTCAGATCAAACACCGCTGCCTTGAACGCTGGGACCAATCTGGCTGTTTCCATAGAGACGGCGGGAGCGGCTGGTTGCACAGGATTCCCGGCGCCTCTGTTGCGTCATTTCCCACCGCTGGCCCTTGGCTCCGTCGCCCCAGCCCGCGTTAATTAGGAGGGTGAGTGTCTGTTGGGAGCCTGAATAGTGTGTTCCGGAGTATTGGCTGACAGTACGCTTTGCCCTTTCGGAAAAGCTTTCTATGGAGATGCCCCACTGTCAGTTGTGAGGCTGCGGCACCACAACGCTCCGGACAGAGTCGTGGGAGTGTCTGGATGGATAGCTACGTATCCTGGCAACCGCCTGTCCTCCAGGTGAAGTCTCGAGTTTTATCGCCAATGCTGGGGTTTGTTCCAGGCAAGTGTGCACATCAAGGCCTTTCTTTAGCACTTGTCTGCCTTTTCCGTTCTGTTTTTCCTCGTAGGTTTCCCCATTGTGGGATCTGTGTTGCTCCCTGTTCAAGAGATCGGTTGGGACACACTCAGGATGACTGTTTCTGCCAGAGTGATTTTGGGGACTCATGCTTCTTCTTTAATAACAACGTCATGCACCTACTTTACATCCTTAAAATGGGCTTTATAAAAATCATTTGGCCATTCTTGTTACCTCCCGGAGTAAGTAGGACTTGAGGATGAAGGCTGCAGTATTCTTTCTCGAGCTGCAGAGTGAGGGTTCTCTCCACAGAGATTCATTTTTTTGTGTTGGACACTTCTCATTGTTTCTTTTAATCTCCAGGTCCCAGAGCCATAGAAATAAAGTGCTTCTTCAGAGTGAAAGCATTTTTTTACCCAAATGGAATAGAAAGTATCAGAGAGCAACACATATAGAAAGGGCAAGTATTTGTTTCGTGAAGCTTTTGTGTATTCAAGTGTGTGTAATGGGTTATAAAACGTATTACTGTGTAGTCAAAAGTAGACACTGACTTACAACGAACTATATGCCATATAGGAGGACAGAGGAGACACGTGAGACACAGAGAACTCCCTTTGTCAGGAGATAACCTTTGACTCGAGATTTTCAGATGGACAAAGTCCTCTGGTGCTAAGGAATGCTCTGAACAGACTGCTGGGAAAGATTAGCATTTAGATGGTGGCACAGTATCTGAGGATCAGAGAAGCTGTAGTCACTAGTGTTTTTCAAACTTTGGGACCATTGTGAGTTATGAAATCGATCCAGTGGCTTGCAAACAGCGTTTTAAAAAAGAAAGAAAGAAATAGAATAGCAAATATGTATACCAGAGTAGCTTATACACACAATAAGAGTAACAGCAAACATGTATAGTAGGAATAATTGTTGTTTTGTGAAATTTTGGCTCAGACACACACCATACACACATAGAGGCAAGTTTGTAGTAGTTGCAAAGTAAAATGTATTTCTGAATGGAAAGAAAGTACTTCACTAGTAGATGATTAAACTGAAATGCTTGAGGGTTATAGATGAGAATAAAGGGGAAGATGCTGGTATTCTCAGAATGAGTAAAACACAGCCATTTCAAGGATTGTGGTAGAAGTGAGGGACTCTGAAACTGAGATTCAAGGAAAGAAAAGTAACTCTATCCTTAGGGATTGAAGATAGATACTGTTGGCTTGTGCCGGTAAGAGTGTATCATACTTTATTTCTTTTTCAACTCTTCTGTGTCGGTCACCCAGCCACTAAACCAGGAAAGGGAAAAAAACTTAGAAGAATGTTAGAGATAATCATATATAATTTTTAGGGTTATTTTCCTTCTTTCTCCCCCCTCCCTTCTTTCTCTTTTTGCCCCCTTTTGTAGTATGTCTTAGGAGAAGGAAATTATCCTCCTTATTAACCTTACATTTTTTAAAAATTATGGAAAGATCCAACCACACAAAAGTACAGAACTTTGCACAATTAACCCCTTAATTTAAGTTGGTATGATGACTTTGGAAATAAGTTTGGTATTAACTAAATTGAAGATATATATATTATGAGCCCATAATTCCCTTCCCAGGTAAATTCTCAACAGTGATACATATACAAGTGTCCTAAATCATGTACATGAATGTTCATAGCTGAATAATTTATAGTAGCAAAAACTGAAAATAACTCAAATATCCAAAAAAAGTACAATGGATAAATAAATCGTGGTATTGAATACTACATCCACCTTTTTGTGTTTTTTAACATGGGCATTTTTAAAGAGTGAAGGTCAGTTGCTTTGTAGAATGTTCACAGTTAAGATTTGGCTAGTTATTTTCTTATGATTAGATTATGATTAAGCATTGTTGGCATGAGTATCACATATGTATCTCCCATTGCATCACATCAGAAGGTACTTTATGTCACTTTGTCCCACTGTTGGTTAAGTTTGATCACTTAGGTTAAGGCGGTATCTGCATAATGTTAAGGTACATTTCTCCCCTCTTATCAATATTTTTATGTCCTCAAGCATTCTTTTAAAAATTCAACATGTTATATGCATTACTGTCATCATTCTTTTGATTCTCAAATTATCCAAAATTTTGCTAATGGGAAGACCTTTAAGTCAGCTTCTGTGTCTTTTTGCTGTATTTTCAGAGACCTTCCTTGTTTCCTGGCATAACTGCCTTTCTGCTCACTATGTATTCCCCACCTGAGACTTGGATCAACTACTTCTTCAGGGAGGCCCCTCCACTTTTTTTCAGTTTGTTTGTTTGAATTAGTCCCAAATGAGGTGCACACATTGTGTTTAAGTCTTTCTCTTTTTAAAAGATAAACTTTTAATTCTAAATATTTTTAGATCTATTTAAATTTAAATCTACAGAAAAGTTGTAAAGATAGTATAGAGAGTTCCTGAATACGCCTGACCTAGTTTCCCTTATTGTTAACATCTTATACCACTATGGTATGTTTATCGCAATTAAGAAACCAACACTGGTACATTATTATTAACTAAACACTACACTTTATTAGGAGTTCACTGTTTTCCCCTCATGTTCTTTTTCTGTTCCAAGACTCTTTCCAGGATACCATGTTACATTTACATGTCATGTTTCCCTAGTCTCCTTTGATCTATGCATTTTCCTCAGGCTTTCCTTGTTTTTGATGACCTTGATCTGGTCAGGTATTTTGTGGAATGCCCCTCAATTGGGATTTTTCTAATTTTTTTTCTCATGATTAGACTGGGGTTATAGGTTTGGGTACGAAAGACCACAGAAGAGAAGTCCCAATCTCATCACATCAAGGATACATCTCATATCAAGGATACATGCTATTAACATGACTTATCACTGATGATATTATTCTTGATCACCTGACTGAGGTATTATTTACCAGGTTTCCCCACTGTAAAGTTACCTCTTCTTCCATATTCTATTCTTTGAAGCAAGTCAATAAGCATAGCCCATAGAAGGAGTGGGAGGAGAGGAAATTTACCTCCCCATCCTGCAGGGGAGAGTAGCTATATAAATTATTTGGAATGCTCTGTAAGGGAGATTAGTTTTTTAATCCCCTATTTATTTATTCAATTATTTATATCAATATGGATCCATTGATATTTATTTTATACTTTGTGTTATAATACAATAGCACACTATTTTATTGCTCAAATTATTTCAGCTTTGGCCATTGGGTGCTCTTAGGTTGGGTCCTATGTCCCTTTGACATTCCCCTTACCCATTTCCCCATTATTTTTTTAAGCATTTTCTTACTTTCTGTCAATACAAGATGCTCCAGGTTCATCTTGTATTTTCTCTGTCCCAGTCCTGGAGTCAGCAATATAGGGTGTGTTCATTGTCACTGAGGTGTCACTGCTTCTGGGCTCTCTCAGCTGCCAGTGTTAGACTATACTATATATGTATACTAACCAATATATCCATACATATCTATAATTATTTCTATATCCATCCATATCTATATTAAGCTAGAGGTGAATACATGCTGATGTCTCTGACTCTAATCCAATACCACGTGTATCATTTTAACCTTCCCTCTAGCTTATTTGTAACTTCCCTGCCCAATAGTGAGAAACCTGGCACTCACAGTCAACCATCCATTTACTTATCTGTTCAACTCCAGTGTACATGTACAGCTGTTGCAGAATTTGTTTCTCATATTCCCAAGAGAAACAAATATACCAACTAGAGTGCTGTGTGAAGTTAATTCCTTTTGTCTGAGTCTTACAGTTTCCAGTCATTTCCAAAGATACTTAAATCATTCCCTTTATTCTCCATCCTCCTTAGTGAGGTCATATCATACATTTGTAACACAATTAGAATCTTTTTTCACATCTTACAATCTATCCTAAGATCCCCCAATCTCCTGGTTGGGTTTTTAAACATTTTAATTTATTAAAGTTCATTCTTTACGTTGTAAAGTTGTTGGTTTAAAAAACTGCATAGTTTTGTATATCCAAACTACAATATGATACAGGTTAGTTCCATCACCCTAAAAAATCTTCTGTGCTTCCCCTAGTCAAATACCTTCCTCTCCCCAAACTACTGGCAACCACTGATCTGTTTTCCATCCCTCTAGTTTTGCCTTTCTAATAGAACGTCATGAATGGAATCATGTAGTATGTAGCCTTTTCAGTTTGCTTCTTTCACTTAGCAAAAAGGATTTAAGATTCATCGATATTGTGTGAATTAATCTCTCATTCCTTTTTATTGTTGGATAGTATTGGATCCACAGTAGTTGGGCGTACACCATTTGTTTATTCATTTACCTGTTGAAGGACATCGTGATTGCTTTGAATTTTTGAAGATTATGCATAAAGCATTTATAAACATTTGCATGCAAGTTTTTGTGTGGGTTATGCCTCTCGTTTTATTGGGGTAAAATTCATATAACATAAAATTTAACCATTTAAGTGTATAATTCATTAGTTTTTAGTATATTCACAATGTTGTGCAACCATCATAGCTATCTAATTCCAGGACATTTTCATCACCCCAAAAGAAGCTTTGTACACACTGAGCAGTCACTCATTCCACCCTTTCCCCAGCCCCTGACAAACACTGTTCTCTTTTGTCTATGAATTTGCCTATTCTGAGCATTTCACATAAATAGAGTCATACAATATGTGGCTGTTTGTGTTTGGCTTCTTTCACTTTCAAGGTTCACACATGTAACATTTATTAGCACTTCATTTGTTTTTAAGGCTGAATAATATTCCATTGTGTGTATATACCACATTTTGTTTATCCATTAATCTGTTGATGGGCATTTGAATTTTTCCCACTTTTTCCTATTATGAATAATGCTGCTATGGAAATTCATGTATAAAACTTTGTGTGAATGTGTTTTTGTTTGTTTATTTGTTTGCTTTTCTGTTTTTCAGTTTTCTTGGGTTTATGCCTAGGAGTAGAACTGCTGGATCATATGGTACCTCTATATTTAAATTTTCAAGGAAATGGCAAACTTTTCCACAGCAGCTGCACCATTTTACATTTCCACCAGCAATGTGTAAGGGTTCCATTTCTCAACATCCTTATCAATATTTGTTGAAAATCAAATTGTTTTGAGTATAGTTGTCCTAGTGGGTGTGAAATGGTATCTTGTGGGTTTTATTCACATTTGCCTAATGACTAATGGTATTGAGCATTATTTTATATGCTTATTGGCTATCTGCATGTCTTCCTTGGCAATATGACTATTCAGATCCATTACCTGTTTTAAAAATTGGATTGTGTTTTTGTTGCTGGGTTATAAGAGTTCTTTGTGTATTCTATATACTAGACCCTTGTCAGATATATTATTTGCAGATATTTTCACCCATTATATGGGTAGTTTCATGCTTTTCATAGTGGCCTTTGATCCACAAATTTTTAAATTTGATGAAGTCCAACTTATCTATTTTTCTTTCTTTTGTTACTTGTGCTTTTGGTGCCATATTTAAGATAATTGCCTGATCCAGTGTCCCAAAGGTTTATAGTTACATTTCCTTTTAAGAGTTTTAGTTCTTACATTTAGGTCTTTGATCAATTTTGAGTTAACTTTTGAATATGTGGGCATAGGGGTCCAAATTCATTCTTTTGGATGTGAATTTGTTGAAAAAGTGATTCCGCAAAGTGACTCCCCATTGAATGGTCTTGAAGCCCTTGTCGAAAATCAATTGACCATAGTCACATAGGTTTATTGACTCTAACTTCTGTTCCACTGACTTTTGCTCATACCACACTATTTTGATTAATGTAGCTGTGTAGTAAGTTTTGAAATCAGGAAATGTCAGTCTTATTTTGTTCTTTTCAAGATTGCTTTCCCTATTTGGTGTCCCTTGCAATTCCATATGAATTTTAGGATCAGCTTGTCCATATCTGCAAAGAAGGCAGCTAAGATTTTGAATCACTGAGTCTGTAGATCATTCAGGGAATATTGCCTTTAAAACAATATTAAGTGTTCCAGTGCATAAGCACCAGATATTTTCCCATTTACTTTGATCTTTTTTTTTTCTTTTCTTTCTTTATTTTTGGTCGCATTGGGTCTTCGTTGCTGTGCAGGGGCTTTTCTCTAGTTGCGGCAAGCAGGGGCTACTCTTCATTGAGGTGCGCGGTCTTCTCCTTGCAGTGACTTCTCTTGTTGCAGAACACAGGCTCTAGGCACACAAGCTTCAGTGCACACAGGCTTCAGTAGTTGTGGCATGCAGGCTCAGTAGTTGTGGCTCGCGGGCTCTAGAGTGCAGTCTCAGTAGTTGCGGCACACGGGCTTTGTTGCTCCACAGCATGTGTGATCTTCCCTGACTAGGGCTCGAACCAGTGTCTCCTGCATTGGCAGGGGATTCTTAACCACTGCACCACCAGGGAAGCCCTACTTTGATCTTCTTTAATTTCTTTCAATAGTGTTTTATAACTTTCATTGTAAAATTTGTGCACTTCTCTGGTTAAATTTATTCCTAAGTATTTTTTCTTTTTCATACTATTATAAATAGAATTGTTTTCTCAATATTATTTTTGGATTATTCCTTGTTAGTATGTAGAAATACAACAGAGTTTTGCAAATTGATCTTTCAATTTTATCTTATCCTGCAATTTTGTTGAACTCGTTTGTTGGAATAGTTTTTATGTGTGTGTGTGTGTTGTGTGTGTGTGTATTCTTTAGGGTTTTAGATATAAGATTGTGTCATCTGTGAATAGAGATAGTTTTACTTGCTCCTTTCCAATCTGGATGCTTTTTTTGTTTTTGTTTTTTTCCTTTCTTTCTGAATTGCCTTAGCTAGAGCTTCCAGTACAGTGTTGAATAGAAGTGGCAAGAATGGACATCCTTGTCTTGTTCCTGATCTTAGGGGGAAAGCTTTCAGTCTTTTACTATTAAGCATGATGTTAGTTGTGGTTTTTTTTCATAGATGCCCTTAATTGGCTGAGGAAGTTCCCTTCTTTCCCTAGTTTGTTGTGTGAGATATATATATATATATATATATATATATATATATATATATATATATATAATATAATATATATAATACATATATATAATATATATATTTATTCATGAAAGGGTGTTGGATTTTTGTCAAATGCTTTTTCTACATCTATTAAGATGAACTAGTGGTTTTCCCCCTTCATTCTGTTAATAAGGTATATTACACTGATTTTTTATGTTGAATCATCCTGCATTCCTGGGATAAATTTCACTTGGCTGTGGTATATAATATTTTAAATATGCTACTGAATTCAAGTTACTAGTATTTTGTTGAAGATTTTGACATCTGGATTCATAAGGGATATTGTTAGGTAGTTTTGATTTTTTTTGTGATGTCTTTTTCTGTCTTTAGTATTACGGTAATATTGGTCTCATACAATGAATTAGTAAGTGTTCAGTCTTCTTATATTTTCTTTGAGTCATTCCTCCATGAACCCACCTGACAGGTAAAAACAAAAAAACCACAATTCTTTGTGGATGAGGTCTATTCCATTCCCTCTGGTACTAGTACCCGTGCTGAAAATGAGGGCTATTATCTTCAAGGCTACAGCCAAACTAGGGAGTGTAGAATGGGACCAGTTAAAATGCCATAAAGCTCACTGTTCTTACTAAGATTCAGATGATTTTCCTTGATTATTAAGCATTCCAATGGCTGCTGAAAGTTTTGGTTAATTTCTAGAATTTTAAAACAGTTGATTCTGACAGTTTTTTTCCAGAATTGCAATTGTTGCTTTTGTGGAGGGATAGACTTTTGGATTTCTTTACTCTGCCATTTTCTCACAATCTCCTTTCTTTTTTTCCCCATGCCATTTTTGTTGTTGTTGAAGAAACAGGGTCATTCATCATGTAGAATTTCCTACATTTTGGATTTGGATAATTACATATTAGTGGTATCAATTAACAGTTCTTTTTTAAACAATTCTGTCTTCTGTAATCTCTACAAGCTGACGGTTATATCTAAAGACTATATTTAGATTTAGATTCAAGTTCCTGACAAGAATACTGATACCTGTGGCTTTGTCCTTCTTTTTGCAGGAGGCATATGACGGCTTGATGTCCCACTGTTCTGCTTGTCCATCTGATTTATATATAATAAAGGTTCCTGTCAACCTTCCCCCTAATAGTTTAACATCTTTTAAAAGTTTGGAATCCTGGTGTCCTCTACAGAGTACTGTTCAGTAAATGTTTGCAGTTGTGTTTCTGCCCACAGATTTTCTGGATAGAGGCCTCAGCTTGGAACTTCAGAGGTTGAAAGTACAGCTCAAATGCCTGAGATGGAGGTGAGCCTCCAAAGAAATTGCATCTTGGAAGAGGATTTGCAGTCTGAAGAGAAACTTTAGCTTCCAGCTCCTTTCAGACATCTTCTGAACCCTTGTGTGGAGGAAAAGCTAGTTGTGCAGGGTCAATCAACAGACAAATTGACCCAGAGGTCTTTAGAGCATTGGCACTGGCAAGATCAAAGAAATGGTGAAATTACTTGTGCTGAAACAGTTTCAGATCCTCCTGAACAAGGAGTTTAAATTTTGTCTCAAAACTCTGAAAATAATGAAGATTGTGTCTCTGGAGTATTTAACCCAAATGAGGAAGAAATAAGTATGGCTTATAGAAAAAATGTACTAATGGAATAAGCTTAGAAGAAGGCAGTCTGCAAAGTAAAAGTAGGAAACATAAGTTTTCCTTACCCTTCTTTAGGCACAGAGTCAATCCTAGGTAATTTTATTTTCTATTACTGCACAAACTTTCCAACAAGAGTGAAAAGGGCAAAAATCAACCAGAATCTTATAACACATCAAGTGTATTTTCCATGTTTCTTTCCACTCCCTGCCTAGATAAATGCATACTTTTTACTCAATTTTAATTGTAGAATAGTCACAATAATTGTTTAAGACATTTTCATTCTATCACAAGTATTTTGTATGTTGGCTGTGTAGTTTTCATAATTATTTTGATAGATGTGGGCTGTTCCCTCAAGATGCCGTTTTAATACTTTGTAAATTTTATTTCTTTTTATGACATATTTAGAGTGTTTGGAATTTTTGATATTTTAATGCTTTCTGCAGGGATCATCTTTTAACCTGCGATTTGTTTTTGTTTTTAAAAGATTCTGTTTTGTAAAAAATGATTCTCTTATAACTACTTGTTAAGAGTACTATCAACAAAATGCTGCATGATTCTGTGGTATGAGGGGTCAAATTACTCTCCAAAAAGGATATAACACTTTATACTACATGAACACCTTACTGAGGTTAAGTTTCTCCTTAATATTTTCATCTTCCTTTTTTGTATCTGATTGTCACCTCCTAGTGTTCCCTGCCCAGGCATCCTGTGTCCTCATGCTTCCCTCTCTGTTCCTGCCCCCGATAGCACCCAGATAACTGTTACCTGCAACCCACTCTAATAACAGAGATAAGAATTCCTTTCTCTGAAACTTAGGAATTGGGAGTTATATCTGTCCTTTTGCTTCCTTTGATAGCTTTCTTTGGAGAGAAGGTAGGGGCCACATCTCTTGTTCTGAGGGACTTGCTGGTCAGTAGTTTGTCTTCAGGAGTCCATGTTCTTTTGACATCCCTGTCTTCCCAGGATTCTTCCTTCTCTCAAAATGGAGCCCAAAGGAGAGAGGCTGGCTACCATGCATCTAACTGCAGGACACCAGGTAAATATGAGTTTATTCCCATCAGAAATGCCATTCCAGTGTTCAGAGCATTAATACATTTTATCCTCTCACCTTAAAATTTATGTTCCCATATATACACTTCTGAAATCAAATCTAAAGTTATTTGACTTATTGTAGTAAATGGTAGGTTCTGTAGAAAAAGCTCCTTCTCAACAGTACCATTCTCTAGTAATCACCTCTTCAAGTCATTGATTTACTTATCCATCCATTAAACATTTTGTGTTAGGTTCCTGTTGCTGCATAACAAATTGCCACACATTTGGCAGCTGAAAACAACACCCATTTATTATCTCACATTTTTGTAGGTCAGAATTCAGAACAGGGCTCAACTGGGTTCTCTGTTCAGGGCTTAATACAGGCTGAAATCAGGATGTCAGCTGGAACCACAGTCTCATCTGAGGCTTGAGATCCTCTTCTAAGCTCATTTAGTTTGTTAGCAGAATTCAGTTCCTTATGTGTAGGACCCATTTTCTTGTTGGCTGTTGGCTGGGCATTGTTCTTAGCAACTAGAGGCTGTCCTTTGGTGCTAGCCACAAGGCCCTATCACAGTGAGGCAGCTGGCTTCTTCACAGCCAGAAGGACAATCTGTCCAGTCTGCTACCATAGAGTCTTATATAATGTAACCTAATCAAGGAAATGACTACCCCACCATAGTCACAGGAGCTATGCACACTCAAAGGGAGGAGATTATACAGAGTTAGTACCACCGGAGTGGGAATCTTGGAGCTATCTTAGAATTCTACTCAATGGAATATGTGCAGAAGTGTCAGGTGGCAGCTTCTGGGAAACTTTCTGAAGAAATGGCTGATCTTTACCCTTCTTTATCCCTTCTGTTCTCCTTATAATCTTGGAGTATGAGGTCAAGTTTATACATGATGGACAAACAAGATAGAAGAGCCTGGGTCCCTGACACTTTGGAATGCCATGATTGCCCTCACCATCTACCTAGACTCTTGTGTGGTCCATGGTTATAAAACCCCACTGTGTGCAAAACAGTGTCACCTTGAAATTGTAGAGAACAGATTGGGAGAACGTAGATGGCTGCGATGAGGAGAGACTGCCAGCCATGAAATTAGTCAGGAGACACATAATTTAGGCACGAAGACCTAGATTTTAAGTTCAGATACCTTCCCACAGTTATTATACATATGCATGTTTCAAATGGGCTAGGGATTGGGGGAAAGAGAGCCTCTTTACCAAATAAAAAGAAACCCTGAAAATTTCTAAACTAATTAGCCAACTGTCTTCAAGCTTGAAACTTAGGTGGTCCTACAGAGCAGGAACAGATGCAACATATCTCACTGTGGCTCACCACATTCCCCAGAATCCCCCAACAAAAGCCAGGTACCTGAAGATGACATTGTTTTGCACATGGTGTACCACATAATTTTATAGTAGGGGCATTTGTCACTATTCAGGAAGCCTGCTACTTTCATTTAAAGAAATGTTTACTCAGGGGGCTTCCCTGGTGGCACAGTGGTTGAGAGTCCGCCTGCCGAGGCAGGGGACACGGGTTCGTGCCCCGGTCTGGGAAGACCCCACATGCCGTGGAGCGGCGGGGCCCATGAGCCATAGCTGCTGAGCCTGCGCGTCCGGAGCCTGTGTTCGCAACGGGAGAGGCCACAACAGTGAGAGGCCCGCGTACCGCAAAAAAAAAAAAAAAAGAAAAGAAATGTTTACTCAGATTGGGCTTTCCTGATTCTGGTATTGAAAACACCAGCAGGAGGTGATATTCTCACTCGACTGTAAAAAGTGAAATAAGTGCCCAAACATCTCTGAGTAATTGCTTTGCCTCCAGCTTTCCAGTATTCTCTCCCCCACCCCACTACCCCCAACCTCAGTCATTTCCCTGCAAATGGCATGACCATTTTCCTTTTTTCTGGTCCATCTGTCTAACTTCTGATGATGCTTCCCACTAGATCACCTCCCTTCCTTCTCTCACGTTTTGAATTATGTATATAGATTGATGTGGCCCCCTTTCATACCATTCTTGTCCTATGTATATCTTCCTTCCTCATCCCTCTGTGATGTTAAATGCAAAGACATATTTCAGAGGGTAAGAACCATATATATCTGTGGACATGTTTTCATGATATCACTTCACCTTCACCAGTGCTGTTACTTCACTTGTGCTGTCACTCAGCACAAGACACGTGCATTAAAAAATTTTTCTTTCAGGCTGAGAAAATAATCTTGGAGACCAAAAAGTCTATTGAAAATCAGGATGTTTCTGAATAAGACCGCCTTGGGAGCAATGAAAAGACTGACCAAAGATGGTCCCTGAAACCTAAACTTGAGAGAAGATGGGGAATGTAAAGAATAGGTTGGAGAGCCAAGAGAGGGAGACCAGCAGAGTATAGGATCAAATGTCAGTTGCCAGCAAAAAAATACTCAACAAAGAGAGGGGCCAGGCAAAAAGAAAATTTGCAAGAATATATCCTATTATACAACAAAAATTCCTATAGGAAAGAGAGCATATAAGTGTGATGTGACTGAAGGTATTTTCAAACAGAATACAGAACTAATGAAACATAAAATGTGCAGTGTAGAGAAACAATACAATTGTAAGGAATGTGGGGAAATTTTCAGTTACTATTCTTTTCTTAATAATCATCCAAAGAGTCACCCTTTATCTTCTCATTTTGGAGAGAAATCTTCTGAATGTAATAGTTGGAAAATCTTCAGTGAGAATGTAACCTTTACTCAGCATGAGAAAATCCACTGTGGAGAGAAACCCTTCAAATTCAATGACTGTGTGAAAACTTTCAGCAGGAGTTCTCTTATTAAACATCAGACAGTGGCTCCTCTGGTGGGCCAGTGGTAAAGAATCTGCCTTACAATGCAGGGGATGCAGGTTCCGTCCCTGGTCAGGGAACTAAGATCCCACATGTCCCGGGGCAACTAAGCCTGTGTGCCACAACTACTGAGCTCTGGCGCCTCAACTAGGTCCCACATGCCACAAACTACTGAGCCCATGTGCCCTGGAGCCTGCGTGCCACAACTAAAGAAGAGAAAACCCATACACCACAACTAGGGAGAAGCCCACGCACTGCAACGAAAGATCCCGCATGCCTCAGTGAAGATCCCGCGTGCCACAACCAAGACCCAACACAGCCAAAAATAAATAATAAATAAATAAACCTTTTTTAAAATACACACACACACATCAGAGAACTCACACTGGTGAGAAACCCTATGGACATAATGAGTGTGGGAAGTCCTTCAGCCAGAGCTCATCACTTATTAAACATAAAAGAATACACACTGGAGAGAAACCCTCTGATTGCAAAGTTATAATGTAAAAAAGCCTTCTGAAATTGGTCAGCTCTTATTCAGCATCACAAATACACACTGGAGAGAAAACATATGAATGTAATGAGTGTGGGAAAGGCTTTGGCCAAAGATCATCCCTGACTCATTATCAGAGGACTCATAATGGAGAAAACGTCTTTAAATGTGTTGATTGTGGGAAGGCTTGCAGAGACCACTCTGCTCTCAGAAGTCACTACAGAACTCACACTGGAGAGAACCCGTACAGGTGTAATGCATGTGAGAGAGCCTTCAGCCAGAGTTCACACCTTACCATACATCAAGTAATCCACACCAGAGAGAAGCCTTATAAATGTGGGAAAGCCTTTAGCCAGAGTGCAAATCTTGCCAAACATCAGAAAACACACTGGAGAGAGACTCTGTAAATGTAGCCAGTGTGGAAAAGCCTTCAGCCAGAGTTCACACCTTACCACACATCAGACAATACATACTGGAGAGAAACCCTATGAATGTGGTAAATGTGGTAGTCTTTAGCCAGAATGCAAGTCTCACCAAACACCAAAAGAATGCTCACTGGAGAAAGACCCTGTGAATGTAGTGAGTGTGAAAAGCCTTCAGCCATAGTTCAGTTCTTTTAAGCATCTGCCAACTCACACGCCTAGAAATTTCATGAATGTGATGAGTACTAATGACTTCTGGTAAATATCAGTCATCAGCAGATATCAAAGATTTTAACATAAGGAAAGTTTACGTAAGATTTGACATTTCATGAAAGGTCAGCAAGTTAATATTCTGAGCAAGAGAGCACTAAATAAATTTTGTGAGATACTATACTTGAGGACAGGTATTGTGTGGTTCTGATATTCCTTAGCAGCTTTTTCTTAGGGCTTTGTACAGTGACTCTGTAGTAAATGCTTGTATCGTTAATAGATTTTTGGTCAGATTTGTTGTACTCCCATCCTCAGAAACTTTTTTAGGCTTTTAAAAATAGGAATGCCCCAACTGGAAATAGAATCACCCAAATAAAATTGAGAAACTGCTTTTAATTAGGAAGAGCATCTCAAATTCTGTATCTACAATTTCTATTCAGAGAAGCCAGGAATCCAGGTATCTATAACATGGGTCTTCTCCACCATAACAGAGACAATAACAGAGGACCTGCAAGAGCAAGAGGATACCTTTTAAATAACTGATCCCTTTAACAGAGCAATTCCATCACTATGCTTCTCTTTACCTTCTCATCCCCAACACCACGAGATTTTATCTAAGGAAAGACGCATGGACAGAGAGTGATTTTCAAGATTTATTTCACAAAAATACATTCTACAGGATGTAAGCATGTACTCTTTGAAGTCTATCTTCTCCCCTTTGAACATACCAGTGAGCAAGTAGAAGATTGGGAAAAACAAAGATACTAAATCTCCAAGCCTATTTCTTATTACTTTGTACTTGGTTTACAAAGCACATCATTTTAAGAGATTCGGCCTTACGTAGAAAGGTAAGATGATAATAAATCAGATTTCCCCTGAAATACCCACAACATAGAAGAATAAAACCAGAAATCACCTAAACATGATGGAACTGGGGGACTTGGTTTACTCCTTCTGTTCCTTCTCAGAACTGCTCTGCTTCCTCCTTAAACTTTATTTCTATTTAGTTTTAGTTGACTGTTAATCAGTGTAAGTTCAAATACAACTTAAAATATACTCTAGATTGTATGGCACTGCAACAATTACAATACAGCCTAACATTGGCAACAGAAAAGCTTAAATATATTGTACAAAAATTATTTCTCTAAATCTTTAGGTCAATATTTAGTGATAATAAATGGAAAATACAAGTTAAATTTCAACTAACTTCAATTTAAGCTATCCATTGATGGGTTAATGACATTGTGGTTATTTTGGTACGGTTCTAACAACCGGTATTTTGGACAGTTTGAGTATGTAAAAGACAATAATGCTGATTTTCATTTGCAAAATCATTTAGTTAACAAATCCAAGAGACATAACTTCAAATAAAGTACTATATAAAATTTTCATTATAGAATCTATGATTCAACTGTATTTTTAATTTTAAAAATTCTGATTTCATATATTTAATGGGAAATTGTTAAAATGTTATATACAGGGATACTGACTGCAAAAGGGTCTCTAGGAAACTTTCTGTAGAGAGAGGTGGGGGTGGTGGTTACTGAAGTGTATACATTTGTCAAGTCATTTACCTGTATACTTAAAAATTATACATCAACAAATATTTGAAATTTTTTTATTTTAATAGCCCATTCAATAATTTCTGTTGTTTCTCTTTCAGGTAATATATTTTTTCTTTAAGATCTGTAACATTCTTAAAAAGTTTGTAAAACTGGGTCTTTATTCAAATTTGAAAATCTACAGGATCCAGATTCAAATTCAGCAGCATTCATTTCTCTTTTTCTCTCTATACACGTATCACATGCACACATATATGTATATACATATTTCCATCTCTTGCTGCATCATTGAATATCATAAAATTTAATCATGCCTATTTTATTTTGACAATGATTTTCTAGTTTTCAATTTTCCCAGATAGTATTCCTTGTACTTTTCTTATTTTGCTTTATTTGAATGTCCATGGCAGTTTTTATTGAGGTCCTAGATACTTAATTATGAGTTCCATTTGACTCTCTCTTAACTGTTCCCAATTTCCTTGTGATGCTCCTGTGTCATTTGCCAGGCTGTGGTCTCAGCAACATTACATTACTAACTCGTTTAATCTTCACAACCGCCTTAGGAACCACTAAGGAACAATCTTCAAAATGTACTACGGGAGAACGCCACACCTTGTGAGGCTCTCAAATTCTGTCCATTCTTAATCAAAAGACATGAGAGACTTGCTTAGATATAAGAATCTAGAAATGTAGAGAACCAATCCCCTAAATCCACTGATGGTGGTTTTCCCAGGCTTGTCCATTTAGGAAGGAACTGAAGACATTTTAAGTGATGCTGACAAAACAACACTTATTCAGTACCAGGCACTGTGCTTTTCTGTGCATTACTGATTTCTCACAATAACCGATATGCTTCTCAGTGTGAGGCCCCTTAACATTCATCACTGCTAGAATGAACAACAAAAAACATCAAGGCCATACCTTACCAAGGGATGGCACCTAATTTATTTTCCATTTTAAATATGAAGGTATTGGATCTCAGAGATATTGTCATGCATGGATAAATAGTATACAGAAGTCTATACAAAATCAGGCAGATGAGCTAGATTGTACACACAAACATACATATCCAGAAAGTACAGTGACGTAGAGTAGGAAAAGAACTGGACTGGGATTAGATAAGGACTCTAATTGTAGTTTTGCCATTTGCTATTTGTGAAACGTTAAGCAAGTAACATCTTGGGGCTGTTTCTTTGCATTTGGAAAGTAGTTGGGCTCAAAACACAGCAATTAAGAATATGAGTTCTTGTAGCCAAACCATATGGGTGACTTTGGGTGAGTTACTTAGCCTCTCTGAATCTGTTTCCTCATCTGTAATCTGTAAAATGAGGAAACAGATTACATAAATCATTAATTATTTGATTACAATGTGGCAGTCTCTGAGCTTATGTTTTGAAGTAAAATGTGTTAAAACACATCTGATAAGGACTACCAGAGATAAACTTATAGTCCAACAAAATTAGATTTATTCACTTGCTACCACAAGGTCACCAGCAGAACCATGGAGCATCTCACAAAGGATGAACCAGGGTTATTGTAGCATTTTAACAGGCTCATTGCAAAGCAGGTTTGGATTAAAAAATGGACTCCAGGTCCTCTCTCTTTAGAAATCTCAAAGTTATGGTAAATGTGATATGTTGTGTCTGAAAATGCTGTATCTGAAGCTCTGCACCTGGCTTGGAAATTGAGATTGTTTTTCTTTCAAAGAGGGCTCTGATCTTCCAGGCAAGAGTGAGACGTTCATTTTTCCTGATAGGATGTCAAATAGTTTGACAGTCTGTGATTTTAGCAAGCAACATTTCTCAGGATTTTTTTTGAAGTGGGAGTAGCAAAGCAAAGATGGGGATGTCGCATTGGTAAGAAAGCAGTATTTAAAGAGGACCATTATGACACTTTACAGCTGCAGTATGATTTTGGGGAAAGATTGTTTGCTATTAACTTTGCAGCAGGCTTTATCAGTGTCATCTGAGTCTGGTTAATGGCAGGGCTGATTTTTGCTTTTTCAGATGAGATAATACATCTAAAGTGTAAGAGTGCCTGGCACACAGTATGTGCTTAATAATCACTGGCTATTGTTATTATAAAGTAAAGGAGACTGCCTTTCCTATGACACTAATTTTTAATTAGTGGTTTAATGTAAGTCGTAAAAAGTTAATAGGAATCTGCCTTTGTCCTTTGCTTACTAGAGAACAGTGAATGCTGTAATTTGGAAGAACTTTGTTTCATGCAAATTATTCACGTAAATCCCAGTCATCGTGGAGGTGTCACATAAATCAGGACCATACTGGGAAAACTCCAGGCAAGCGACGCTCTCCAGTGGCCACGCCTAGTTCTGCCCAATTAGGATTACAGGGGTCGAATCTAGACACGCCCCTGCCCCTGAATCAGAGCAGCCGCAGACTTGCTGGGAAATGTACTCGTTGGAGTGAGAACGGGTTCAAGGGACGGCTAGAGGCGCGCAAGCGTAGTTCTGGGACGGGGTAACACTGTCAGTGCTTCCCGCTGCGAGCTGTCTGGGGTTCCCCTAGCTCGGGACAAGTGGGTCAAGCCTCGCAGAGTCTGAAGCTTCGCTGAGGGTAGGCCTTGCTCTTTCAGAAGTGGGGGCGGAGGTTCACCTTTTTATCTGTGGCTGTCGCTAACCCTTGAAGGGCCCCGGGGGAAACCAGGACGCTCCCTCTTGGCCATCGGACTTGCGGTGTGTCTCCGCGGAAACTCGAGCCAGCTCGGGGGCCGTGCAAGATCGGGGTTTCAGGAACCCCGGGATTGCGACGGCTTCTGGGCGTTGGAGCCTGGCGCTAAGGGGACCATCCAGAGAGTGACAGCAGCTGGCGGGCGCTGGTGATAAAACACTAGGCCCTGCCTGGCCTCCAGATGTCAGAAAGAGGTAGGTGCGCGAGAGGGAGGGGCAGAGGCGAATTCTCTAAGAGCCTCAAACTGGATAAGAGAAAGCCCCCTAGCCCGGACCAGGGGCTCCCCTGGTGGAGGCCCAGCGTCACTAAGGAAACAGAACCAACGATAATACAGAGAACAGAGCCTTCGTGATGTCACAGCAGCCAGAGCACTGCAAGGTGGAGGCGACGACTCTGCATTAAGAGAGAGGTAAGAAATCGATGAGATCCAGTGCGAGAGTGATCTGGAGACTGAATTTGAGGAAAGGTAGCTTTCCTTTTCCTCACCTTGATGGGTTAGAGGAGAACACAGGGGCAGGAGCTTTGTGTGAGAAGGTGGGAAGAAAACTTCCGGGCCTGCGTGGTGGGGTCTGTATGAGAGGGGATGCTTGAAGCCTCGACCAAAATAAAATCACTCCTTGTGTTGCCTCGAGTAACCCCATTTTTCCACGCCAGTCTTTTATCCATCATGGCACAGAGAAAACGGCCTGGTTTAGTTAGTTTTGTAATTATCATACAGTAAAATCTATCTGAGAGGGGCGTACGGTTCTACACCATTAACCCCTGGAAGTCACTGATTATTCACCATCTCTGTAGTTTTATCTTTTCCAGAATGTCTTGAATGGACTCATACATTACATAACATTTTGAGACTGGCTTCCATCATTCAGCACAATGCCTTTGAGGTTCATCCATCTTGTGTGTGTCAGTTCCTTCTTGTTCCTCAGTAATATTCCACTGAATAGATATACCACAGTTTTGTTTTGTTTTCTAAATCCATTCACCTGTTGATGGACATTTGAATTTTTCCAGTTTTTGGTAATTATGAATGATGCTGCCCTAAGTGTTCATGTACAGGTTTTTATGTGAAAATCGTTTTCATTAAGCCTGGTGTTTGAAGGCAAACAAGTCTGAATCTGAATCCTAGCTTTGAGACTTATTGACTGTGTGGTGACTTTGCACAAGTTATTTAACTTTGATGAATACCTTCATCAGGGTCTTGTGAGGTTAAATGATGCAATATATATCAGTGGCTCTCAACTCTTTCAGACTGAACAGTCCCTTCTTATAAAAAATATTTTGTAATGCTTTCATTTCTATCCTGAAATAAAGTTTATTAAATTAGTAAAATTAACCTACATACTTTTTTAAAAATAAATTTATTTAGGCTGTGTTGGGTCTTTTCTTGCTGTGCACGGGCTTTCACTAGCTGTGGTGAGCGGGGGCTACTCCTCTCTGCAGTGCACGGACTTCTCATTACGATGGCCTCTCTCGTTGCGGAGCACGAGGCTCTAGGCACACAGGCTTCAGTAGCTGTGGCACACAGGCTCTAGAGCACAGACTCAGTAGTTGTAGGCGTAACCTACATACTTTTAAAAGCTATATAATGCTTCGACTCTAAAATAGAGGAGAAATAAAAAAGGAACACACTGCATCTCAGGCTGATAAAATATCCAAATGTTAGTAAAATTCAGAAAAAGTACCTTGATTTAGACTGTAGTTACCTTTAGAGAAAAATCATTGTATATTAGCACTGGAAAAACAAACACAAAACTCTGTAGTCGTGTGTAAAAAAGAGTTATGTTCTAGGCTCTGCTAATTGTCAACAGATTTACACCCATGTGAATGTCCTGCAGGACATTTGAAAATTGTATGGGACTATCCTATGCTGAAGGGCATCTAGCATCCTGGCTCTTACACATTAATTGCTAGTAGGGGCCCTTTCCTCCAGTCATTATAAGGGCCAGTTCCTGCTCATTGAGATCCTGAATTATGTGAAATATTCAGTATATTTACTAGCTCATGGCAGCTGCAAGCAGCAATGTTCTGAACCTCCAAGAGGAAATTCTCATTGCTTGGTAATTTGGGGACTGGCTCAACAATTTCACCTTCTTCTAAACCAGTGCTTCTCAAACTTGAGTGTGCATCAGAATCACCTGAATCATTCGTTAAAACACAGATTACTAAAACCATTGCCAGTTTTTATTCAGTAGGTCTGGGGTGGGACTTAAGAATTTGCATTTCTGGGGCTTCCCTGGTGGCGCAGTGGTTGAGAGTCCGCTACTGATGCAGGGGACACGTGTTCGTGCCCTGGTCTGGGAAGATCCCACATGCCGCGGAGCGGCTGGGCCCGTGAGCCATGGCCGCTGAGCCTGCGCGTCCAGAGCCTGTGCTCTGCAATGGGAGAGGCCACAACAGTGAAAGGCCCGCATACCGAACAAAAAAAACAAAACAAAAAAAACCAATTTGCATTTCTGGCAAGTTCCAAAGTGATTTTCAGACTGCTGGTCTAGGGACCACATTTTGAGAAGCAGTGTTCCAAACCTCTCCCTTCAAATTTAGTGGGCCTTTAAAATTTTTAAATCTTGCTTAATCCCTACAAAATTCTGTAAAACAAGGGGAACAGATACTGTTAAGCCTATTATTTTGTTACTGAAGAAACCAAGACTCAAATTGACTTGCTTAATACTTTTACAGCATTTTACTCAGATATTAGAATCCAGGGTCCTTTATCCCCAGCTGAGTGTTTTTTTTTCCCATTAAATAACACTGCCTATGATAATAAAGCCAGTATGTCCTATACTGTAAGAATTTAACAAGCAAGTTCTCCCATATCCTTGAAGAATAAGGGAGATGGCATTCCAGTTGTCCCTCGGTATCCAGAAGGGATTGGTTTCAGGACCCCCGTGTATACCAAAATCTTGGTATGCTCAAGTCTCTTCTGTAAAATTGTTCAGTACAGTTGGCCCTCAGTAACCGTGGCTTCTGCACGCATGGATTAAACCAACCTCAGATCCCGGGGGCTGGCTGTATTTTACACCACATAATGATCCATTCCTCATTTCTTACACTCTCCTAGCTTACTACTCTCTCCAGGTACACTGGCCTCCCATTCTTCCCATAGCATCCTGAAGTTATTCCCACCTCAGGATTCTGATGTAGAGATCTTGTACTTGCTGTTCTCTGGGTCTGTCCTCAGATATATTCATGGCTCACTCCCTCTTTTTACTCAGGTCTGATCAAATGTTTCTTCCCATAAAAATTTTCCTTGGCCATCCTATCTACAATAAAGATCCTCTTTATTCCTTATCCTCTTACCTTACTCTTTTGATAGCATTTTTCACTACCTGAGCTTGTATATGTATCTTTATCTGTCTATCTATCTATCTATCTGTCTGTCTATTTATGTTGCCCCTTTCTTCGTGTATGAACATAAGTTTTCAATTCATTTGAGTAAATATCAAGGAGCACAATTGCTGGATCATACGGTAAGAGTATGTTTAGTTTTGTAAGAAACTGTCAAACTGTCTTCCAAAGTGGCTGTACGTTTTGCATTCCCACCAGCAGTGAATGGAGTTTCTATTACTTCACATCTTCCCCAGAATTTGTTTTTGTAAGTGTTCCAGATTTTGGCCATTCTGGTAGATGCGTAGTGTTATCTATTTGTTTTAATTTGCATTTCCCTGATGACATATCATGGTGGAACATTTTTCATATGTTTATTTGCCATTTGTGTATCTTTGGGGAGGTGTCTGTTAAAATCTTGGGTCCATTTTTTAAACAGAGTTGTTTTCTTATTGCTGAGTTCTGAGTTCTTTGTATATTTTGGATAACAATCTTTTATTAGATGTGTCTTTTGCAAATATTTTCTTCTAGTCTGTGGCTTGTCTTCTAATTCTCTTGGTATTGTCTTTTGCAGAGCAGATGTTTTTAATTTTAATGAAGTCCAGCTTAATAATTATTTCTTTCATAGATCATTTTGTATCTAAAAAGGCATCATTATACCCAATATCACCTAGGTTTTCTCCGATGTTACCTCATAGGAGTTTTATAGTTTTGTATTTTACATTTGTGTCTATGATCCATTCTAAGTTTTTGTGAAGGATGTAAAGTCTCTGTCTAGGTTAATTTTTTTTTCATGTGACTATCCAGTTGTTCCAGTGCTATTTGTTGAGAATTCATCTCTGCTCCATTGTGTTGCATTTGCTCCTTTGTCAAAGATCAGTTGACTATATTTATGTGGGTCTATTTCTGGGCTCTTTATTCTGTTCCATCGATCTATTTGTCTATTCTTTTACCAATTATTTTACCATGCTGTCTTGATTACTGTAGTTCTATAGTAAGTCTTGAAGTTGGGTATTGTCAATCCTCCAACTTAGTTCTTCACTTTCAATATTATGTTGGCTATTCTGGGTCTTGTCCCTTTCCATATAAGCTTTAGAATCAGTTTGTTTATATTCATAATATAAATTGGGATTTTGATTAGGATTGCACTGAATCTATAAATCAAGTTGAAAAGAACTGACATCTTGACAATACTGAGTCTTCTTATCCATGAGTATGGTATATCACTCCATTTATTTATTTCTTTGATTTCATTCACCAAAATTTTGTAGTTTTACTCATATAGGTCTTATATATTTTCTGTTAGATTTATACCAAAGTATTTTATTCTTTTCAGTGTTAATATAAATGGTATTGTGTTTTTAATTTCAAACTCCACTTGCTCATTGTTTGTATATAGGAAAGCAATTGGCTTTTGTGTATGAACTTTGTATCTTGCAATCCTACTATAATCTCTTATGAGTTCTAAGAGTTTTTGTTGATTCTTTTGGATTTTTTACAAAGATGATCATGTTATCTGTGAATGAAGAGAGTTTTATTTCTTCTTTTCCAGTCTGTATACCATTATTTCTTATTCTTGTCTTATTGCATTACCAAAGACTTCTAGTACATTTTTGAAAAAGAGAGGTGAGAGTGGACATCCTGTCCTTGTAACTCATCATAGTGGAAAAGCTTCAAGGCTCTCACTATTAAGTATGATGTTAGCTGAAGATTTTTTTAAAATAGTCTTAGCAAGTTGAGAAGGTTCCCCTCCATTCCTAGTTTACTGAGAGTTTTTATCATGAATATTGTTGGATTTTTTTCAAGTGCTTTTCTGCATCTATTGATGTGATCATATAATTTATCTTTTTTAGTCTGTTGATGTAATGGATGACATTAATTGAAACTAGCCTCACACAGCTACTTTCTAAGTGTTCTAAGTGCTTTACATATTAACGTATTTACATATTTGTTACATATTAATTTATCTAATCCTTGTGATAAGCCTGAGTTGTAGGACTTTTTATTGTCCCTAAAATTTGGGCTTCTTATTTAGTTGTGTTTTGATTTTTGGATGAAAGTAATAAAGAAGTTTCAAATAAAAGATTGGACAGATATAAATAAAAAGGAAGTTAAGCTGCAAGTTAATTTCAAAATAGACTTCAGGTGGGGGGAGGGGGGTTCCCTGGTGGCCTAGTGGTTAGGATTCTGGGCTTTCATTGCCATTCCCCAAGTTCAATCCCTGGTGAGGGAACTGAGATCCCGCAAGCTGCCCAGTGCAGGGGAAAAAAATATATATATCTGTAACCTAAAATTATTAAAAATGTAAGATATATTGACAAGCATGCAATGATCATATGCCTTTCATACTACTGGACAAAATCAAACAAGCAAAAAATAAAGATGAGGAATGTCTGGATAATTCATTAAAGTTGATTTTGTACCTCTACAAATGGAAAATACATTTTCTACTATAAAGTCCAGTAAGAATTATGAAGTTAATCATGTATATTAGGCAACCAAGAAAACCCTAATAAAGTTGCAGATTTTCAAGTTCAGTTATCTGAATCTCATCCTCATTTTAGTCTTAGCCTCTTTATTTATGTACTTCCATCTACTGTGCATCCTTTCTTTTACACCAATCCTCATGGCAGGTATTTACACAGTTCCACAGGATAATACACAAAAAAACATTGTTTATGCTAATAGTTATATATTTAGTTGAATTATTTGTAATATTCATGATCTTGATGTAAAATTTCCTTTAAAATGCAAGTAATTTTTGAAGCAAGTCAAATAATATTAAAAGTGGTTGTTAATGTTGCTCTTTTAATGATCACACAATCACTTCTTGACTATAATTTCTGTTTATCTTTCACCACTGTGTTGCAAATATGCTTATGAAGGGCATTTCTCCTTTTCTTTCAGAAAGGATCTGATTATCTTTTCCTAGCCCTCTTTTATTTTCTCTGATAAAATTGATTGAGTTCACTGTCCTTTATGAAACCATCTTTTCATGCTGTGCAAGACAGTATAAAGCTCTGACGCACCTAAATTTCCAGCTACTCCATGGATTCCTTCATGGTTTCTGAAGGAAACTGAAGGAACTGAACTGTAAACTGAAATTTGTTTCAGTTTACAGGTTGAATATCCCTCTTAGCATTTATGCCTGTAATTATTTTAAAAGGAGATGCTCACTATCAAACATTATTCTTCCAAGTATTAGGATAGTGGCTTTATCTCAACTTTTGCTTTAAGTAATTTCTAGGGCTTAGTTTTAAAAAAAAAAGTGGACAGACTAATTTTTAAAAACTGCTATCATTGTGGCATTCTCATAAAAAAAACCACCAAACGTTCCTCATGCATATTCTATATGTCAGATACTGACATATAGAATTGACAATTCAAAGGTTAAAGACTTTAGTTTATGATCTCCAGAAGCTCAAAGTCTAGTAAAAAAGACTGATGAGTTCTCTGATGGAGAATATGCTGACACAACATGGGGACCAGTCGTGAAGAAGGTGGACTCTCTCACCCAGCTGACTGGGTTGGGTCCTTGCTCTGCCACTAACTAGCTCTGTAGCCTTGAGCAAATGTCTAATCTCTCTAAACCAGCACTGATCAATAGAAATATAATACAAGCCACATATATAAATTAAAATTTTCTAGTAGGTTTTTTGGTTTTGTTTTTGATGCACCGCACTGCATATGAGACCTTAGTTTTCTGACCAGGGATTGAACCTGCACCCCCTGCATTGGAAGCACAGAGTCTTAACCACTGGACAACCAGGGAAGTCCTACTATAGAAGAGCATTGCCATGAATGTGGTACACATGGAAAAATGTTCAAACAAAACTCAGATTTAATTATACAAAGTAAATGTGGTGTAAAGAAACCTTATAAATATAGTGAATGTGGGAAAACCTTCAGAGACTACACTACTCTCACTCAACATCAAACAAGTCATACTGGAGAACGACCCTTTAAATGTAATGAATGTGAAAAGAGATTTAACCAGAGTTCCCATTTAACAAACCATGAGAAAACTCATACTGGAGAAAAGCCCTACAAATGCAATGAATGTAGGAAGGGCTTCAGTTATTGCTCAGTCCTTATTCAACATCAGAGAATTCATAGTGGGGAAAGACCTTACAAGTGTACTGAATGTGGCAAGACATTCAGTCGTAGTACATAACTCACTCAGCATCAAAGAATTCATACTAGTGATAAACCATATAAATGTTTTGAATGTGGAAAGGCTTTTAGCCAGAGCACACATCTTACTCTACAACAAAGAATTCATACTGGAGAGAAACCTTATGAATGCAACGAATGTGGTAAAACCTTTAGTCAGAGCGCACATCTTACTCAACATCAAAGAATTCATATAGGAGAAAAGCCCTATGAATGTAACGAATGTGGGAAAGCCTTCAGTGATCACTCAGCTCTTACCCTACATCATATTGTCCATACTGGAGAGAAACTTTTTGAATGTAATGACTGTGGGAAAGCTTTCAGTTACTGTTCAGACCTCATTCAACATCAGAGAATGCACACTGGAGAGAAACCATACAAATGCAATGAATGTGGGAATGCCTTTAATGATTGTTCAGCCCTTATTCAGCATCAAAGGACTCACACTGGAGAGAAGTCTTATGAGTGCAATGAATGTGGGAAAACCCTTGGTAACTACTCAGCTCTTATTTGACATCAAAGAACTCATACTGGAGAGAAGCCATATGAATGTAAGGAACGTGGGAAAGCCTTCAGCAGAAGTATGTACCTTACTCAACATCAGAGAAGTCATAGAGGAGAGAAGCCATATAAATGTAATGAATGTGGGAAAACTTTTATCCAGAGTTCATTCCTTACACAACACTGAGGGTTCATACTGGAGAAAAACCTTACAAATGTAATGAATGTGTGAAAGCTTTTAGTGACCACCCAGGGCATATTCAGCATCAGAGAACCCACACTGGAGAGAAGTGCTATGAGTGTAACAATTGTGGGAAAGCTTTCAGTTTCTGTTCAGCCCTTATTCAGCACAAGAGAATTCATACTGGAGAGAAGCCCTTTAAATGCAATGACTGTGGAAAAGCCTTCAGTGATTGGTCAGCACTTATTCAATATCAGAGAACTCACACTGGAGAGAAACCTTATAAATGTAATGTATGTGGAAAAGCCTTCAGTCAGAGTACAAACCTCACAAATCACCAGAAAACTCATACCATTGAAAAATCTTATAAATGCAATGAATGTGGAAAAGCTGTTAGTTACTATTCAGGCCTTATTCAACATCAGATCATTCATACTGAAGTGAAACCTTATGAATGCAATAAATGTGGCAAAGCCTTCAGCCAGAAGACAGACCTTAAAAAACATCAGAAAACTCATACTAAAGAAAAACTCTACAAATGTAATGAATGTGGGAAAGCCTTTAGCCAGAACACATATCTTACAAAACACCAGAAAATTCATAGTGGAGAGAAGACAGATATACATACTGAGTGTAGGAAAACCTTTAGACAAAACTCTTCTTTTGTTCAACATGAAAAGCTTCACACTGGACAGAAATCCTCTGAATGCCTTGGGAACTTGGTTAGTATGGAGACCTTCCCCAGGGAAACAGAAAGAAGATCCTGAAAACTGTCAACTTCAGGACTTCCCTGATGGTGCAGTGGTTAAGAATCCACCCGCCAATGCAGGGGACACAGGTTCAATCCCTGGTCCAGGAAGATTCCATATGCCACGGAGCAGCTAAGCCTGTGTGCCACAACTACTGAGCCTGTGCTCGAGAGCCTGTGAGCCACAACTACTGAGCCCATGTGCCACAATTACTGAAGACCTCACACCTAGAGCCTGTGCTCTGCAGCAAGAGAAGCCACTGCAATGAGAAGCCCATGCACCACAACAAATAGTAGCCCCCACTCGCCGCAACTAGAGAAAGCCCAAGCACAGCAACGAAGACCCAATGCAACCAAAAACAAAACAAACAAACAAACAAAAAACTGTCAACTTCCTAGAGTGACCACATGGTTCAGTGGAAAGAGCACATGTCTGGGTTTTGGAAGTCCTGGATTCTAATCTCAGCTCTATTAGTAACTAGGTCTATTCGTTATTTTGAGGTAAGTTGCTTTACCTCTTTAAACTTTGATTTACTCACCTCAAAATTTGGAAGGCCTGATTAATTTATATTTAAGTTCCACATTTATTGTCTTTATTACTAATGCAGGCTTCTGTAGATGTGGTTCTTAAATTGTGACTTATTTACTCTACATCAAGTGTGATTCAGTGAAGATACAGACCATATGCCATATATGCTATATATTACCCTTGTACTTTTTCTCCAAAATGCAACATATTATGAATATTGAGATAAAATAGTATAAATTCCTTGTTTTATTTCAGTAGGAACATTGAGATCTTTTCTTAAGGATATGATGTTGGATAAAACCCCAGCAAAGAATGAATAGAACTGTTGGTATATAAATCTAGCTTTCGGGACTTTCCTGGTGGTGCAGTGGTTAAGAATATGCCTGCCAATGCAGGGGACACAGGTTCCATCCCTGGTCTTGGAAGTTCCCACATGCTGCAGAGCAACTAAGTCCGTGTGCCACAACTACTGAGCCTGTGCTCTAGACCCTGAGAGCCACGACTACTGAAGCCCATGTGCCTAGAGCCCGTGCTCTGAAACAAGAGAAGCCACCGCAAAGAGAAGCCCACGCACCGCAACAAAGAGTAGCCCCCACTCGCCACAACTAGAGAAAGCTCACGCGCAGCAACAAAGACCCAACACAGCCAAAAATAAATAAATACATTTATTTAAAAAATAATAAAATAAAGCTAGCTTTCCTAGAATTTATTCAAACTTAATCTTGCAATGTAACTTTCTCAACTTTCTCTACTAAATTGAGTAGTGTTGCCATCATCTCCCAGATGAAAAGGAACTAGAAATATGTCTTGGGCAGATTACCAAGAAAAGATGAAATTGGGAAGTTCATTTGTTATTTACACACCTAAATATGTAAGGGTCATCTGAATGAGAATAAATTTTGAGTTTCAGAACATCTAGAAAAGTCCGTTGGTCTGTTGTCTGACTTCTTCCTGTGGTTATAGAGACAATGGCCTGAAAATATGAAGATTTACCTCAGAATCCTGTGATTTTAAATTCACTACCTAGGGACAGAAAAAAAATCCACTTATGGAACTTATCCAGTACATGGTTTTGGAGAGTAGTCCAGACTTTCAAAGTTTGGTATTTGTTTTGGTGTCCAAGAAGACTGTTCACACAAAGCATAAACTGTAATGGACTTGCTACAAAAGTTTTGGGAAAACCTGGACTTAAGGCGGCAGTGTTTCAGCTTTTCTGAATTTATGTATCCTTTTAAGAACCTATGAAAGTCGCAGACTTTCTCACCAGAAAAATGCATGAC
Source organism: Pseudorca crassidens (assembly GCF_039906515.1). Lineage (NCBI taxonomy): Eukaryota > Metazoa > Chordata > Mammalia > Artiodactyla > Delphinidae > Pseudorca > Pseudorca crassidens. The sequence continues at coordinate 21,350,567 of NC_090305.1, read as the reverse complement.
ACGTTCACACAGTTTTGTAGGCAGTTACAAAATAAAGTTAATAGTACTACAAATACGTATACACTATACTAACAATAATTTGAAAATGTAATGGAAAAGAGATTTTATTCACAATAACTATAGAAACAAAAAATATTTAGGAATGAATTTAGTAAGAAATAGGCAAAACCAAAAAAAATTGAGCAGTCTGCACATTCTCTTGAGGAATAGCTCATTTGAGGGAATTGGTATGGAAAATGGTTAAGGGCATCAATTTCTCAACCTATCAGTTGTGTAACCTATCAGTTGTGTAACTTTTGGTCAGAGAATATAACCTCTCAGAGTTAGTTCCTTCATCTGTAAAATAATGACAAGGTTACCTGTCAACAGTTACCTTAGGGATTAAATGAGATGATATATAAATGTGCCAGACACTTTGTGGGAAGTTTACTATTGTAATTATATAACATATATAATATTATATGTTATTTGTTATATAATATAAAATACTGTAATATATAGTCTATAATATACTACAATATACCATAATAGTTATTACAGTAAGCTATTATAGTATACTGTACATATTATATAATAACTTATGTGAACTATTTTATTATGTTGTGACCTCAATGATGGCATAAATTACAAATAAGTCAGTCAAAAAATGGTAGACTCAGAAGGAGTAGGAGATATCCTTTTTATTGAACAATAATAATAGTACCTAATGGCCCTGAAACCAAAATTGACTGGAAATGTAACTTGCCAAAGGACATTTTTTAAAGTCAGGTTTATTGGGGTATACTTGAATCAATAACTTAAAATCTTCCCACAAAAAAGGCTCTAGACACTAATAGATTTACCAGTGGATTCTGTCAAACAGTAAAGAAAGAACTGTTCCATGCTTCCAGAGAGTAAGAGAGTCTGCTCTTCCCAACTCATTCTGTGTCTAGCATAGCCTTCATACAAAAGTCTGAAAAGGACAATATTTAGAAAGGAAAATTCCAAGCCAGTCTCATTCATGATCATAGATGCAAAACTCTTGAACAAACTATTGACCCACTGTCTATCCACATAAGTGTGAAAGATAATACAGCACTACCAAGTTGGATTTATCCAAAGAATGAAAGTTGGCTGAAGATTATAGAACCAATCCACATTAATTCATCCCACTGAAAGATCAAAGAAGGGAATTCCCTGGTGGTCCAGTGGTTAGGAATCCACATTTCCATTCCAGGAGTCTCAGGTTCGATCCCTAGTAGGGGAACTAGGATCCCACAGGCTGCACAGCTATAAAAAAAATTTTTTAAAAAAGGAATATTAACATTATTTAAAAAAATCAAAGGAGAAACACATATGATCATCTCAATGGATGCAGAAAAGGTTTTGATAAAATTCAACATACATTCACCAGTAATAATAATACTTCTAAGCAAACTAAAAATAGAAAAGAACTTCTTTTGTTTGAAAAAGAACATGTATAAAAAGCTAAGGGCAGCATCACATTTATGGTAAAATTGTGAAAGCTATCTCAGCTATCTCAGAGTAGTAAGGCCACTACCATTCAATGCTGTACTGTAGGTCCTAGCCAGTGCTGCAAAGCAAGACAAACAAAAGAGAGAATTGTAATGAAGAGATAAAATTCTTATTATTTAGAGTTATTACTTCAGTATGCAGAAAATTTTAAATCCACATAAATAATTAAAATCAGTAAGAGATTTAGCAAGATTGCTGGATACAAAATAAATTGTTTTTCTATGAATTCTAACATTAAACTTAAAATGGCATTAATATCAAATACTCAGGAATAAATTTAAGAAACAATGTAAAATTCTTCATAGGAAAAATAAAACTCTATTGAGTGGCATTAAATAAGACCTAGATAACTGAAGTTACATATTATGTTTATGGATTGTAAAATAATACAATATTGTAAAAATATTTACTCTTCTAAAATTGATTAATAGATTAATGTAATTCCAGTTAAAATCTCAACATTTCGTTGAATTTAATAATATCTTTCTAAATATTTGGGAATGCAAAGAGCCAAGAACAGCTAAAAAAGTCAAGAAAAAGGAAGAAGAGAAAGAGGAGGAAGGGGACACTTTCTCAACCATACCCGAAAACTTCCTTTAAAGCCTTATCAACTCAGACAGAGTGGTATTGGTACAAGGATAGACAAATGGACCAATAGAACAGAAAAAAAAAAGAGCACATCTTGTATGTAATAAATAGGACCCTGTAGAAGAGTAAGGAAAGGAAGGACTTTTCAAAAAATTGTGCTGGCATAATAAGATCTCTATATGGAAAATATACACCATACATAAAAATTAATTCAGCTGCATTAATTAATTTGTTGAAATGTAAAAGGAAAAAGTATAAAGCATTTAGAAGAGAATATTTCAAAATCCTGGAGGACATTGGGATAGGAGAGGGTTTCTAAAGGAATAAGACACAACAGCACTAAACATAAGGGAAAATTTGATAAATTTAAGTGAAATGAAGAACTCTGTTAATCCAAAAAAAACTATAAAATAATGAAACACAGAATGGGAGAAGATATTTCCAATATAAATTACAAACAGGAGTAGCATGAAAATATGGTATAAAGAACTTTTATGAGTCCATGACTCTATGAAGTCTATGACTTCTTGAGAGAGTGAGCCAGGCAGAAGATGTTTGTCTTTTATTTAGCTTGAGATGTCAAACACAGCGTCACTTAGGCTTCATTCTGTTTCTTAGAAGTGAGTCACTAAGCCCAGCCCATAGTCAAGGAGAAGGCAATCAGACTCCACCTTTTGATAAGAGGAGTGCCAAAGAATTTGTGGAAATATATATATTTTAAAACCACAGCAACCAACATTATTAGAAATTAGGAAAATGCAAGTTATCCTATAATTAAATACTACTGATCTTCCACCAGAATTACTAAAATTAATATGACAAGGAGTACTATTTGGCAAAGATGTGACAATAAGAACTTTCATCACCACTATTGTCTAAACTAATACAACTACTTTAGAAAACAGTTGGACTCTATCTAGTAAGTTGAAGATACACATACCCTATTATCCTAAACATACACCCAAGAGAAATATGTGCACAAGGAGATTTGTATAAGAATGTTCATAGTAGTATTGTTTGTATAGTCAAGAACTGGAAACAACCTGAATGAACCTTTACAGTAAATTGGATACATAATGTTGAAAACTATTCAACAATTGACAATGAACAGATCAGAGCTACACACAAAAATATGGATGAATCTTACAAGCATAATTTTGTGAAAAGACACAAAGGGAATACTTAGTATGATTATACTTATATAAATGTAAAAACCACAAAATTATGATACATTGTTTAGGGATGTATGTGTAGATGGTAAAATGTATTAAGAATGTAAAAAATGATTACAATAAAAGTCAGGATTGCGGTTTTCTGGGGGGATAAGAAGAGTGTGAAGGCAGGGTGAGTGGAAGGGACATACTGAGGGCTTCTGGAGTGCAGCAATGTTCTGTTTTTTTGGTTTTTTTTTTTTTTTTTTTGCTCCTGAGTAATGGTTAAAAGGGTTTTCAATTTATAATTAATTGTTAAGTTGTAGAAATAAGGTTTTATTTACTTCTCTGTATGTTTTATTTTGCAACAAAATGTAAAACTAAGCAAAGACAACAAGGAAGCTTTCTATGTTATCAATGTGTAAAGTTTTCCAAAATATACTGTGCGGTATCAAAAGCAACACCCAGAACATTTGAATCTATATATTTACATGCAAATGGATAAAGAAACTCCAGAAGGTTAAGTAACAAATTAATAATAGTAGAAACCTGTGGAAGGTGGAGAAAAGAGAAGGAACCAGGTAGGTGAGTAACAGGGATGGGAAGGAAACTTTTAACCGTATAACAATTTATACATTTTTGAACTCTATGAGTGTATTACCTTTTCAAAGTACAAAACAACCAAATAAATAAAATTTCTTAAAAGCACTATTCAGAAGCCCTATAGGAAAATGTGTCCTCTTTAGAACAGATTCCCACTCCCTTGCAGCCTCATGTGTTATCTTCATCCAGCCTTAGCTCCAGTAGCTCAGGAGTCAGGGTTTATTCCTGGACAGTTGAAGGTCTGGAAAGTGGAACAACTAGTGATTACACAGATCAACATCTGCAACTCTCCAGATGGGATTAGAAGTATTAGGTGCTTAGTTCTAACTGCAGGGTCAAGCTTTAAGTCCTTGCACAAGCACTGACTAGCAATGGTTGGTCACATAATTAAACAGAAGACCCACGGTTAGCAACTCAGTCAGGTTTGTACACACACCCACAACAGGGAGTCATATGAATGGAATTCAGAACCTTTACCTATGAACAGACCATTCCTGTCCCCTTTCAAGGTTAAACACTTGAAATTTGCTTGTACATCCACCTGTGGAAAAACTCATTTATTGTACCCTGGTAGACCATCCATTCAACATGTATTCAACAAATTGTTAATGAGTAGCTGCAATTTAACATGTACTCCTCGAGATACTGGGACTAAACCTGTGAACAAAATGGGCAAAACTCTATCCTCATGGAGTTTGCATTGTAATGGGAAATGGAGACCAATGAATAAGTAAAATGTATAGTGCAGTAGATGGTGATAAGTATGAATGAAAAAGTATAGCAAAAAGATAATAGGGATGGCTTCTTTTTTCTTTTTATTGTCTTGTAATTTTAAATATGTTGAACAGGTAAGCCTGCACTGGGAGAGTGATATCTGAGCAGACCTGAAGGATATGAGGAAATGAGTTAGGCACGTATTTGGGAAAGGGTGTTTCCAGGCAGAGGAAGCAGCCTGTGCTAAGGACTGAGGCAGGAGTATGTCTGACTTGTCTGAGGAAGAGCAAGGAACTAGAGAGGACGGTGGAGGGGAGGAGGGGAGGGCTCTTGCAGGCCACGAGAAGCACTTTGATTTCTTTACTGAACAGGAGGGAAACTATTGCAGAGTTTCAAACCCTTGGGGAATTTTTCACTACTTCTGTGTGTAGAATAGACAGGAAAGGGGCAAGGTTAATACAAACCGGGGGACCAATGACGGGTCTATTGCAAAAATTGAGGTGATGGACCAGAGAAACGCCTGAGAATTTACATACTGGAAATGTTCCCAATGGTCAGCTGTGGTCACAACAACTATTGGCCACAGGGCAGGCTAAGATTCTTTTCTATTTTAAGTGAAATGAGGTCTGTTTGGACTTCACCTCAAATTGTATCTTGTTGCCAGGTAGAACTGGCCTGGAGGAAAAAACAGAAGCAAAATTCCAGAGTAAAGAACTCCCTCTTTATTCACAACAGGAGCAACTTCACATAAAACCTGAGGTTCTCAATCAGTAAAATGCCTTTAGAATGGTTTTGTAGAAAGGAAACAAAAATTAATGTAAAATTGTGTCAAAGGAAAAAAAGGAGAGGGGAGGAGGTTGGGATTACCATATACACGCTACTTTATATAAAATAAATAATCAACAAGGACCTACTCTATAGCACAGGGATCTCTACTCAATACTCTGTAATAACCTATGTGGGAAAAGTATCTGAAAGAAGAATAGATATATGTATATGTATAACTGAACCACTTTGCTGTATACCTGAAACTAACACATTGTAAATCAACTATACTCTAATATAAAATTTTAAAAAAAGTTTAAATTAGGTGAGAAATTGATAGACCTTCTAGTATGATAGCAAAGGAAATTGTAAAACCTGGTTGAATTATGGATATATTTTGAAGGTGGAGCTGATGAGATGTAAGATCTGAGCAAAAGCAAAGATTCACAGATAACTGCACAGATGGAGTAGTTGTTTACTGAGATGGGGGAAGATTGGGGAGTAGAAACTTTGGGGAGAAGATTAGGAATTCAGTCTTTGGCAATGTTAAGTATAAAATACTTGTCGAGAAGGCAGCTGTATGTGTGAATTTGGAGTTTGAAGGAGCAGTCCAAGGTGGAAAGACATTTGCATATACGTGGTATTTAAGGACTGAGCCCTGAGTGTGCAAATGTAAGATTCATACAAGAGATAGTTATAATACAACATGTAATAAGGACTATTAATAGGATTGAAATAACTTCAGGGATCCTAGGTGTATTCTAGGAGTTTCTAAACCAGTCTTGAGGAGTCAGCAAAAGCTGCGGGGAAGAGGTAGTGGGTAAGGTCTGAACTGAGATCCAAAGGACAAGTAGGAACTGGCAAATGGGAAAGAGAGAAGGAATTCCAGGGGAAATGCAACCTCGACGTCCAAAAGCAAGAGAGGACACGAAACAGTCAGGAATTCCCCTACCCCTTTCCACTCCAACTTCTCTGTCACATTTACCCTCCTGCCAGAGGAGGGACTATAGATGTTTGGAGGGGAGTTAAATTGGAGAGATTTAACATTTGGATTTGGTGGGCAATATTTTTGTGGCTTCTAGTTACTTCTGTGTGGAGTGAAGTTCTTATTCGGCACCTAGCAGTGCAGTTTCTGGAAGGTAGCACGCAGAGGCAGCCGCGAACAGGAGCCTTGGTGTGCAGGGGCTTCCAAAAGCCCTATTCCGAGACCAACTCCGAAAACAAAAATCCTGTTTTCAGACACAGGAATTCCTGTGCCCTGTCGAAACGGATCCAAACGTTATCCAATCGGAAATGGAATTCTGAAAATCTGCCTCCCTTGCAGGCAAAGAAAAACCTCTTGAGATTTTTGACAGTTTCTTCTCAAGCGAGGGTTTCCTCAAGGCTTTGCCCCGCCGGCTTCTCCTCGGTTCCCCCTGCAGCTCCTCCTGTGAGCCCAGACAAGCTTCTGAAGAAGCGGGTTCAGAGACTGAATATTTGGCGGATTGGAAACGGGCAGACTTGGAGGCGCTACTGGAACCCTGTGGTTCTCATGGGGACCGAAAAGAGGCCGAGTAAAAGGAGGAGTGAGCTGAGCTAGGGGGGAGGAAGAAAAAGACGGGGGAAAACGAAAAGAGAAGAAGCCATTCTTGTGTTTGAAAACCCAGTTGTGATAACGGAGTTGAAGATCGACGAGGGAACATCTGTTTATAAGCAGAGTGGACCAGCTGAAGTGTGTTGGACAGGAAACCCAGAGATCGATGCATCGGAACCAACCTTGGCTGCAAGTTTTATAGCAACTCCATTGTTAAGCTGTATTCAAATAGTTGAACTAAATCTACTTCTAGATCTTACATCATATTTCACCTTTCCTAAGGTATTTACCTTTCAAAAGTCACCTCTCAGAGGATCAGTCTGCCATACAAGTGTGGCACGTAAGTCCCACGTTCTCACCTTTCATGGAAAAGTCTCGCCCTTCTGCTTGATAAATTAAGACATTTCTGATAAATTAAGACTCATTTGGCTGTGGCACAGTGCCCCAGGGTGTAAATATGCTCTCCTCTCGGACTCCCATCACGGGAACAATGGGAAGGACTGAATCCTTCAGTAGACGTAGTCTTGTACACGATTTCATGGAGGAGGGAGGAGGACAAATTCCACATTTATTTCCATTATGTCCTCCATTAAAGGGTGTTTAAATTATTATCTGTTTATCATGCTTTGATTAATTATGTGCAAGTAGATGCAGATATAGCACAATCCACAAGAAGTATTTTTAATACAGATTTGGGTTCAAAAGAAAAACATCAGATTTCAATGTTTATACCTGGATGTGGTAGAGAGAAGCATGGTAGGAAAATCAAGAAGATACTAAATATAAAAAGATGTGGTATTGGAATAAAATTCTATGGGAGACACGGGATGGAAATAACGAATTCAAGGAAATAAAAGATCAAAGGAAAATCTTTCATAGAAGTTTAACAAGGGCTTTCTCTTCTCTCTCTTTCTCAAGAGATGTTGGTAAGTATTAAATTACTATAGTTTTAAGATTCCTTTGATATAAGTTACTCTATCCTTCAGAAAAATTGAACCTTATGAAGAAGAATGTTACATGTCCACTGGAAAAAAATGTGAGGGGGAATATCGAATTTATCAAAATTCTGTTGGGGGTTAAGATTGCCCCCAAAGCAACTGAACCATACAAAGGAGACCTAATAAAGACGTGCACATAGAGCCTGGGTAGCTCAGTCGGTAGAGCATCAGACTTTTAATCTGAGGGTCCAGGGTTCAAGTCCCTGTCCAGGCACTGTGGACCTCTGTTTCCTCGGGCCATTAGTACTTAAGCTTTTTCTCCCAAGGAAAATTTGGGTTAAACTTAGATGACTTTTACCAACCTACCGTGAGAAAAAGCCCAGAAGTCAGCTACCTTCAGCCTTAACTAGTAGTTGAGGTTTGATATTCTGTTCCAAACAAAAGATGATTTTAGCAGTTTATAACAATAGAGACTTCCTGAGGAATGCAGTACAAAACCCTTACAGCCCATGAAATATAAGAAGGCTATCTCTCTAGACTAGGGTGCTTTAGAAAAGGAACTGGAAACTATAATTGTTGGGTAAAGTATTCTCTGGGTCAGGACCTTTAGATTTTCAGTTCTTCACTCTCACAACTGACCTACTTGGCAGATGGGAAAGCCCTCCACTAAACCGTGATAATGTCATATTCTAATGATAAACCCAAAAGGTAGGGAGTTATTTCACAAATACTGCAGTATGATCTTTAGGTGAAATGCTCACCCTACCCAGAAATATTGGCATACTTTACCATACGTTTCTGCAATTTTGTCCTGTTGTGTGTTGGTGGTGCAATTTCTTGCTCAGTGGATTGTATTTCTCTTTAGAAATATACATTTCCCCCCTCCCTCTCTGTGGAAGGATTGTACTTCCCATGCCATTTGAAGATTATGTGATGGTCTGCATAGAAAATGCTAAGGAACCTAAAAACAAACAAACAAACAAAATTCCTCCTAGAACTAATAAGTATGTTCAGCAAAGTCACAGAATACAAGATCAAAATAGAAAAATCAATTGTATTTCTATATACTAGCAATAAACATGTGAACACCAGAATTAAAATGCAGTACTTTTTGTAAAAAAGGAAAAGAACACAGATGAAAATCTATCCAGACATGTGGACATGTACATGCTGGAAACAACAAAACTATAAAATTCTGATGAAATAAATCAAAGACCTAAATAAATGGAGAGAGATTCCGTGATTATAAAACTCAACATAACTAAGATGTCAACTCTCCTGGAAATGATATAGAGGTTTAACATAATTTAACATAATTCCTATCAAGATCCAGGTAAGATTTTTTGTGGCTATAGACATGACTATTCTAAAATTTATATGCGAAGAAAAATGAGTTAGAATAACTAGAATGATTCTTAAAAACAGGAATAAAGTGGAAGAAAATATTCTTATTATTTCAAGACTTATTTTACAGCCACAGTATTAAACAGTGTACATTTTTGGCAGAGGGATAGATATATGTTGATGAAACAGTATAGAGAATCCAGAAAGCACCACATGCAAGTACATCTAAATTAATTCTTACAGAAGTGCAGAGGCAATTCAGTAGAGGAAGAAAAGTCTTTTCACAAGATTGTGGTGGAGCAATCCATAGGCAAAAAAAGCCAACAGCAGCCTAAACCTCACACTTTATTTAAAAAGTAACTGAAAATGGTTCACAGATTTTAAAATAAAACATAAAACTATAAAACTTTTAGAAAAAATGTGAGAAAATTTGGGGGACCTGGGGCTTGGTGGAGAGTTCCTAGACATAACACCAAACACACAATCCATAAAAGACAAATTTGACTGACTGGGTTTCATCAAAATTAAAAACTTTTACTCTGCAAAGGACTCTGTTAAGCAAATTAAAAAAGCAAGCTACAGACTGGGAGAAAATATTTGTAAATCACGTATCTGGCAAAGACATATCTAGAATATACAAAGACCTCTCACAACTCCACTTTAAAACAACACTCAATCCAATTAGAAAATGGTCAAAAAACATGAAAAGACTTTTCACCAAAGAGGATATACAAATGGGAAATAAGCACATGAAAAGATGTTCAATATCACTAGTCATTTAGGAAATATATATTAAGACCATGGTGAGATATCACTACATACCTACTGCAAGAGATAGAATAACAAATGGTAAAAACTGCCAAAGGTTGGTAAGAATACAGAGAAACTGGATCGTTATATATTGCTCATAGGAACGTAGAATGGTGTAGCCACTCTGAAAAATAGTTTGTCAGTTTCTTAAAGGGCTAAACACACACTTACCATACAACTCAGCAATTCCACTCTTAGGCATTTATCCCAGAAAAATGAAAACTTATATCCACACAAATCCCTGTGCATTATTACTTATAGGAGCTTTATTTGTAATAGCTCAAACCTGAAAACAACCAAAATGTTCCTTAATAGGTGAATAGGTTAAACAAGCTGTGGTCCATCTATACTATGGAAGTATACATCCATACTCAACAGTAAAAAAAAAAAAGAACTGTTGATACATGCAACCTTGATACATTATCTTTCCAACTTCATGTGAATTTATAACTATAAGTATAATTACTTCATGTGAATTTATAATTATTTATGATTATTTCATTGAAATATATATTTATTATATAATATACACACTTCCTCTTCCTCATGGACTTGGCCATGTGACTTGATTTGACGAATGAAATGTCAGTGGAAATGTCCAGTCTGACATATCAGAGAAGTTAAGAACCATTATGTGGGGATTAGGTAGAAGAGCCGTTGGTAATCAAATCACCTGGTTCATAGATAGGTGAGTTCTGTATGTTGCTGTGAGCTTTAAATGAACTGCTGTGACACAATCTCCCATTCAGATGTAACCCTGCAAGATAATGGTGAAAAGAAATCCTCCCAGTGGCTAGAGCTTTAGATGGTTCATTTGATGTTCCTCTTTACATGGAGAGAGAAGTGGCCTAAGATAAAGTTGTATATGGAATCCTAGGCAAAAGGGAATGGTTAGCTGGAAGGTCAGGAATCTGAAAAGAGTAAGATTTGAAGATTAGAGACCAGAGGTGTGGAGAAATGCATGTGGACTGACTTGTGGGAATTGTCACAATGTTGAGGATCTTTTATCATATATTAATACCTTCCAGATAAAATCTACTTCAGAACAGCCACTGAACAATTAGCTGCACAGATCAACTCATCCAGTAGATGTCATCACCCTCAGGCATCAATAACAGGAATTTCATATTTTAAAATATTATTAAAAGGTTGAAGGAAGTTTTTTTACCCTCTTTTTTTTTTTTTTTCCTTCTCCGTGTGGGGCTGAAGTTTGGTGAGTCATGTCTCCAGTATCCCAAATGATCCCAGATACTTTAAGGTTGAAATTTCCAGTATACAAACATCTAACTGATGCTAGAGAGCCATAAACCGCAGCTAGCCAGAGTGAATGCTGAATGAATGGGGTAACATTGCAACCAGTGTACTGTGACAACACAGCAAAGGCAGGTGAGGATTATTCATCCTAGAAGAAATGTTAGGAGAACTTAATAGACAAATCGTTTGAAGTAGTCACGGGAAATGGAGAGCAGACTGCATTTGTCCAAAACCTTTGGATCCATTGATCCAAACATTTGAACAAAAGCTTGAAGGAGGCCAGGGAGTAAATCTTATAGATATCTGAGGTAAGAATTCTCTACACAGAGGGAACAGCATCAGAACAATATGTTGGACACGATAAAATAGAGGAAGAAAAGCAAAATATTCTCTAAGAGGTGAGGACAAATACCTACTTAGTCACACAGGCAAGAATCCTTCAGCAGATGAGGAGGAAAAGAATCCACATCACAACTGTGGAATAGAGGTGGGAAAAAAATGGAATCAGAGAGGACTGTTTAGAATAAGTGTGATTTCCCTTCACTAACTGCAGGAAAAATCACAGATGGGGCATGTGGAGCGTAGTCTCTGGGAGAGTTAACATTGTGTCCTGTTTGATACCAAAAAAAAAGCTGGTGGCCTTAGAACAACTTCCTTAATTCTTTGACCACTGTGGAACGGTCACTGTCTTTCACATCTTCCTTATCTGACTCTAAAAGGAAGAGACATTTTGAATACCATTATATAAGTGACAGTGTTTTTCAAATCATGCAGAAATGAATGGGTGTAAAATTAATATTAAAAAAGGTCATGAATGGTATTTTAATAAATGAAATAGAAGATATAGGAATAGAAATAGGAAATATCAGAATAAACCCATGAAGTAAAATACTGTTTGGTAGAGTTTGGTCTCTCTGTCTCTCCAAATATCTATCATCTATCTATAGCTATATCGATATTGGTATAGATGATAGAGATAGATTCAGATAGTTATCTCTCTCATATATATATATATCATATGTATAAATAAATATATATATATACATACATTTGTTTGCATATTGTACTGAGTTGTGGCTTAAAATGTATTTCGACACTGAGTTGCAGTCAGAAAAGTTTTGAAAAAAGACTTTCTTGAGAGGGTACAGTTTGAAGATGGCAGCATCTCCTTGAGATGCCAACTATCTGGGGTTGGGGGGTCGGTGTATGAGCCCCAAAGGAATAATGAAGTTTCGCTTTCCTTGGCTGGGGTAGCTGCATAGCTTGGCCTAGGTGAGCGTAGCTGCAGACCCGAGGAGCTGCATAGCTGGGCTCAGTGCGCGTGGCTGCGGACCCGAGGAGGGTCCTCTGCTGGTGCGAGCTGCTAAGTTCGCCACTCCACCATCGCCCCTTAAGTTATATTGTGGACGGGGACATGGAGTACAAGCAGAAAAAACAAACGAACAAAACAAAGAAAAACACACTAGCATACAGGCCTCGGCCTAGCCATGTGACTGAAGGAACACTGTACGCTCACTATCCAAAAGCTTCCAGTACTAAAGAGAAAAGATTTACAACCTTCCAGACGGGCCCCTTCTAACGTCATCGCAGAGGCAGCCGCAAATGAGAGCTGTGTTCAGGAACTTCCCAAAGGTTCTGCTCTCTAATATAAGCCTCAGGAAAAGGAAGGTCCTATCTTACTTTAAAATGTATTTGTTTGTTTAGTCCAAACGTCCCCAAACGAGATACAGTCGAAATTGTGACCCCCGTGTAATAATTTGAGAAACAAACTGGGTGAACTCTATTTCAGGCGCACCGTACTGAAAATCTTGCGCCCTTGCGAGCAAGCAAAATGCCTCTCTTTTATTCAAAGTGTCATCTATAAGATTTTTCGACAGGTAACAGAGGAGACGGTTAACACGTTTCCTTTCCGGTGGCAGCAGAGTTGGCTCCACGACTTCCGATCTTCTCCCCGAGAAGGGTCCACCCAGAGTTTTGCTCCGCGGGCTCTTCCTCCGCTCTGAGAGGCTAGCGGCTCGAGGGAGTGGGAGGGGTGCTGGGGAGGGGGTTCAATGACGAGCTTTGGGCACTCTTGGGCAGGTTGGAAATTTGCAGACCCGAAGGTGATGACCCGAGGTCATCTGGTTGCGGAAGAGCTGATCTACGTGCCGAGAGAGAGAGGGGCGACAGAAAGAAAGGAAATCAGAAAGAAAGGAAATCGAAAAAAATGTTCAGCGCAGAAACGGTGACATAATCATTGAAGGGAATAACAGTGGCTTCTGTCAGGGGCTAAGCAGAGTGGCGAAGCGGTAGCGTGCGGGGCCCATAAGCCAGATGGCCAGTGGGTCGAAACCATCCTCTGCTAGAGAGCTTTTGCATCCCTTGCTATTAAAACTTTACTCCAACTCGGCTACAAGCACGCACAAACACCGAATCAATTCCTACCTCTTCCATGTTCAACCAGTTAACATTCACGAGTTTGAGAATCCTCTAGTTTGGCTTCTTGCTTCCCACCTTATTTTGAAATCCCACCATTCTCTCACTAGGCAATTCCAAAACCCTTCTAGCTATCTGAAGTGACACACTGCCCCGAATTGTAAAATTCCTTCCATCCCTGGTGTCCAGTAGAGGAGCAATGGAAATATTCCTTCAGCGGAGGCGGTCTTATATCAATATATTGTATGCGACCTCTTGGAGAAAGAGGTGATAAATTCCATATTTACTTCTGTTACAACTTCCAGTAAAGGCCCTTTCAACTTTGTTATCTACTTACGATGTTTTCATTGATTGCATTCTATTAGTAAATGCAAATATAAGTGAAACCAAAAGAATTAATTATAACAGATTTGTGGTTCTGTCACATCTCAAAATTTCAGATTTCAGTGTTTATACCCATATTTGGCGCAGACTAGTATAGTAGGACGATCGAATAAAGACTTTAAGCGTAAGCATACATTATATTGGCGTAAAATTCTGTGGAAATACAAATTCAAGGAGAAAGATCGATGAAGTGGGAGATGTCTGGACCCATTTTTGGACAGTGTGGGTTTTGAATGGAACTCGTTCTCCGAGTTCCTTAACTTAACCTTAAAATGACGTTTCTTGAAAGAATCGTATTCAATCCGTGCCATTTTTATTGTTATTGGAAGGAATGGTGTTACAAATCTTAAAACGTTATTCGTTTTTCAATTTCTCAGAATGTTAGTGCCCTAGTTCACTCAGGCTAAGCCTGAATATTCAGCCGCAAATTAAATCTCCCACTTCTTTGCTCCCCTGCTGGAGCTCCGACCCCACCGGGCTGTGTGAGGATCGCGATTGGAGAGGGTGGCCGGGGCGGGGGGGCGTGGCTGAGCGAGGGACAAAGCCGGGTTCCTGCGGAGGCGCTCAGGCTCTTGGTCGGTAGACAAGAAATCCCTTTGGCCCCCTCCGGAGCCTCGCGAGCCCGCCAGAGTGCCATCGTACCCGCATACTCAAAGTGCGAACAATCGAGGGCGACACACATTCAGCCTCGGGGAGGCGGATGGAAAAGGAAGGAAGGAAAAGGCAAAGGCAAAGGAAAGGAAGAAGGACGGGAATCCCCAAGCAGCAAATCCGGCCTCCGTTATTCCCCGCTGCTGGCGCCACGAACGCCGTCTGGGCTGCCCAGGTCCACGCACCCGGGTCTCCGGTCCCGCGCTCCCGCCAGCGCCCCGCCCCTCGCCCCCAACCTCCACCCACTCACCCTGAGGGGCTCGGACTGCCCTCCCCACTCCGACTCCGGGGGCGGGCGGGCGGCCTCGGTGCCGGGGCCGGGAGCCGGAGTCTGGAGACCCAGCGCCTGCTCGACTCTAGCTCTGGGACTCTAGCTCAGGGACTCCGGCCGCGCGCGTCCTCTCCAATCCCTCTCCTCGTGCCGCGCGCTGCAACCCGGAGAGGAGAGGAGAGAGGCCAGAGCGGCCAGCTTAGGCCTCAAACTAGCAGAGCGGGCTACGGAGACGGCTGAGGTTCCGCGTGTCCTCTGTTTCCACCGGCCGCTCACTTTCGGATGCAGGACCTGGAGGGTGAGGAGCGCCCCGAGACCCTTTCACTTTCCTCGCGCAGGGATCCCAACCGACACCGGAACACTTCGACTGCGGCTGAGTCACTAGGCGTCAGAAACCTCGAGAGCCCAAACCCGAAGTCAAAGTCACCGACCCCGCCTCACTGCTCCACATGGGCACTTACGTGGGCAAGCTGGGACTCTGGCCGTCATCCCCAGCAGGGGGGCGCACAGACTTGTCGGAGAGACCCTTGAACCGCCGGCCAGCTCAGCCCCTTCATCAGGTCCCCCGGGTTCAGCACGTCCATCGTGCCCACCCTGCCCCTCGGCACAGACCTGCGAGGAGCCTGCCGAACTGGGATCCTACCAGTCCCAACGCGTGCGTGGTCAATGAGGCTTGGAGGCCCTTTCCCATGAACAGGTCCCGGAATTCCATCATGGGGCCTCTTCCCTCAGACTGGTGGGAAAGTTACTTCAAGGGGGAGTATCTGGTCTCTTCGGCACCCCAGGGCAACAAGGAGCCCGGTGACCAGGAGGCTCGCTCCTCGTGAGCGGACAGCGCCCCCCTCCACTGCCCTAGCAGAGGTAACGAACTCTGCAGGGGTCTCACCTTCTGAGAAGCCCCAGACCCATGTGCGAAGGAGACAGTGCTGAGGGCCCTCAGAGAGTGCAAGAAGGGGAAAGTGAGATGGGAAGAACCACTTGTTCTATGAGAGCTTGGACAGTAAGAGGATTCCAGAGACCAGACCATCTGCGTTTAAGCCTCTGATGAAAAATGGAGTCCTCACTTCTTTTGTGCCGAGGCCTGGGCCTCTGAAGAGAAGCCTCGACTGCTGGGGCTCAGATCACAGCTTGAATAACAGGCCCAGCTGCTCCTCCATGGACTCCTTGGCCAGCACACACACAGGTGGCCCCCTTAGCTCCCAAAGAAATGCTATTACAAGCTCTTACAGCTCTTCTAGAGATTTCTCTGAGCCTTGGAAGAGTATTCCCAGTACATAACTCCAGGTACCAGAGTGGCCAATGAAAAGGAAAGAACATTGGTCATCCGTCTCACTCTCCAGTCCCAGTGGTATCAGATGAGTCCCCAGAAACATCTGGCAGCTCTGGGCAACAAAATCAGGTTCCCCTGCTTCCGTCAAGCCCGGGGAGCCAGTTGTCCCTGACTCCGCCTCCTCAGCTGGGTTATGCAGTCCCCAAAGACCTGGCCTTAGGGAAGAAAGCTGGACTCCAATGGAGCAACAAAGCCAGAGAAGATACGACTGAGGTCACCACAGACTTTGTCCCTGACACTTGGTCTGCTATTCAGCCTCCCCTGTCCCAGGGCACTGATCCTCAGCTGGAAAGCTTACATAAAATGCAGGAGTCTCCAAGTCCACTGGCCTTCCCACAACCTACCGGAGAGGCAATCAGTGTGGCCCACTCGCCTCTGAAGACAGCGAGCCTGCTGGCCTCACATGGGTGCTCCCAGTCAGAGCCCCTTTCAGGCACCTCTTCAGACTCAAAACCCACCACTACTTTCATCCTCCTGACCCTTGTTTCCCCCACAGCACCAGTCACTGAGACCACGTGGCCACTTCAGCCTCTCAGGCTGCCGTACCCCGAGGCTCACCTGCCATTAACCCTGCAGCACCCGCTATGCAAAGTACTGTGTTTGGATTGATGAGCAGCCCAGCCCCGCATCTTCCTGCATCTGCACCTCCTGTTGCAACTTCTGCTGACCGCATGTCAAAACCCATCTTGGGGCTCCCAGCCAATAGTGAGATCGGAGTCTCCTCATATTCCAGAATTTCAAGCACAGCTGCAGCATCTTCACCTCCAGGTATCTCAACTCCCACCTTCAAGCCTATCTTTGGCAGCATAAGACCACTTAAAACTATGCCCGTGAGAGCTCCTTTCTCTTTCAAGCAGACCTCTCCTCCACCTACTCCTGCTTCTACCCGTCTCTTCCATGGCCTGGTCAAGGCTACCTCTGTAGTCATGTCCACCACCCCAGCCAGCACATCCAAAGGCTCCTTTAAGCCGCCTTTGGAATTTGGTGTAGTGAATGTTACCAGTACCATGGGCCGCACTTGCTCCATCCCTTCCACTTGCCCCCCTTTCCCTCTCGGGGCTACCTGTGCTTTCAGGGCCAGCTTCTCCCCAGATGCAGACTTCACTTTCCCACTGAGCCAGCGTCCAACCATTCCTACTGTGCACACAGTCACCATCTTTAGCCAGGTTCTTCCCAGTGCTGTCCAGATATCCCCTACCAGGAGCACTGCCGATTTTAGCGCTGTGGGTGGCCCTCCGGCAGCTTCAGCCCTAGTAACCACCAGCCAGCCTGCATTGTCATCCAGGATCTCCAGTTCGAAGTCAGCATTCACAATTCCCTTGGAGTCAAGCTCAAGGCCACCTTCCCCACTAACCCTGCTCCCAACCTGCATTTGGGGCTGCATATGTGCAGAAGCAAGAAGCCCCCCAGCCAGCCCTTGGCCCAAGCTTCTGTAGCTCTCCCATTTTCGGAAGCTCAACAGTGGCCTCCTCAACCCCAACACCGACCCCAGCCCAGCCATCCTTCAGCGGTACCACGCAGTCAGCCTCTGGGGGTTTGGCACCACCAGCCTCCACCTTTCACATCCCTGCCAGCTTCCGGCCGGCCTTTGACAGCACTCCAGTAGGTTCCCTTTGGTCTAATACGAATGGTTTGGGAGTTGTCACCCCAAGCCACCAGACTGGGGCTTGTGGCTCAGTGTTTGGCAGCACAGCCCCACGACCATTTGACTTTGCGGGATTAGTGAGCCCTGTGGACTGTGAGGAGACTGGACTCAGCGTCACTGCCCCAGACGCGAGCTCCAGCTCCGGAGCACTCAGCCCTGGAGCAGTGCCGAGTGGGAGCACTAACACCATCACACCCTTGGGGAAAGGCTGGGGCCCAGGCAGCCAGGGCCGGACCAGCCAGGGCACACCTTTGGCCCTGGGGAAGGCCAGCATTTCTGCAAGAGAAACTATGTTTGGGGACACATCCATGGCCTCCTTTGCTCAGAGCACCCCTGTCATTGGATCAGTTAAGGCAGGCAGCAGCCTTGGCTTTGGGATGCCCTCTCCACCGCCCCAGGGCTCTGTTGGGAGAAGATCTTTCAGACCGTCAGCCCCTTTGTTTCCCATTGGTGCAAAATCAAAAACCCCAAAGACTGGGGAGCAAGGGCATTCCCGAAGGCATCATGCCCACAAGAAATAACTTGTGTTCTTTGCCATTCGTACTCTGATTTGGACCTCAGCATAGTAAAGTGCCTCAATCACTTCTGATTCTCTACAGTGAAAATACCTCAGATCTAAGGTGAGAGGTTTGCACATTCACCTTGTGGTCCTAATCTACAT
Organism: Pseudorca crassidens; assembly: GCF_039906515.1. Classification (NCBI taxonomy): domain Eukaryota; kingdom Metazoa; phylum Chordata; class Mammalia; order Artiodactyla; family Delphinidae; genus Pseudorca; species Pseudorca crassidens. The sequence continues at coordinate 21,331,955 of NC_090305.1, read as the reverse complement.
TCTAGAGGAAAATGAAGGGCTAAAGTATCTAGTGGTGATAGCAGGATGAAACTGAGTGGAACCAAATCTTTGGAATTGAACGGAGCCTTGCCTTCCGCTCCCTACCCACTCCTTTCTGTGTCAAGGGTGAGCTCAGTCAGGACACCGCCTCCTGCTTTTTTCTCTGGGAACAGACGTGCCAGGGAGGCAAAGAGTACAACCCATATTCTCTTGCATCTTTGGGAGGAGGATTAGATTCTCTCTAAATCTTAGCCTGCTTTTATTTGGCTCAAAGAAGTGGTTCCTTTATCTGGTCCCCTAGGGAGGCCGATTCCTCATTTCTTGCTATTTTGCTCCTCAGTTGGCTCCTGGAGAAGATTTTTTTTAGCTTAATTTATATATTTTGGAGAAGCTTTTAATGCAATTTGACCGTGAAGCCAACTTTTCCTTGAGGATCAATGGTCTACCCATGAGAGCATCCATGGGAGGGCCAGGGGAGGAAGAACACAGAGTGGAGCCACCTTGCTTCTTTTCTTTACACCATAGGTCATAATTCCTCCATAATTACGAGTGAGAAATGCTCAAGGAGGGAACCAAAGCTTCTACTTTTCTTTTAATTTGTACCTTATAAAATTACCCTCTACCTCACATCTCTCCCAGATAGGGTGGGTCGGGCAGGAAGACTCTTGGGCCTGAGAACCAAGGGGGAAAGGGAGGAAGAGCAGATACCTAAGCTGACCTCTGTACTGTAACCAATGGGAGGTCTATGAGTAGCTACGACATATTCCATCCTGATGGAAAAAAAGAAAAGGCAAGAATGACTCCCTGAATGCATCTATCTCCTGTTTTACGGATACCTTGGAAGAGACCTAACTGGAAAAATAAGCAATCTTAAGTTGGTTGATAAAATAAAAATAAATTGTTGAAATGAGTTTATGATACAGGAATTGCTATAAAACTCATATCTATTCAGAGGCAGAAGGATATTAAGAAACTTGCCCAAGCTCAACCAGTTAGTAAAGGTTAGATTTGGGATTTCAACCCTATTGGCTCCAAAGTGTGTGTTCGCTTCTCCCTCACTACAGCAAATCACCAAAGTCAGAACTCTAACCCAGGTATATAGGACTCTAAATATCCATGCTGTTTCTACTTTGAAAGGCATTCCACAACCCAAGATTGCCTTCTTACAGAGGGGGGCAAGAGGAAAAGTATTAGACAATTTCTACAGCTCTTTACATGATAATTTAACATTTATACAGTGATGACTGTATACCTTGTATCGTGCTTTGCACCAGCCATTCAGAGGTGAAGGAAAACTTCTGCTTTGAAGATTACAATTTAGTGGGGAGACTGGTAAGTAAGCCAGTGATTCCATAACAAGCTTGGAAGCAGGTCAGGAGGTCATCTTATCTAAGTCTTGAAACTTGAATTCTGTCTTACGGTGTGTGTTCTCCAGTTCTAGCAACTGGAGAAGGGTATTTCAGGCCAAAGACAAAACACGTGCACAGGAGGGTCTGGAAGACAGAACGCATCTATCTGGGTAACTTTCAAGGAGTCAGACATGGTTTGGGAGAAGAAGGGGCAGATCATGGGTATGCTTGTAAACCATATCGTGCAGTGTGCACAGGGTTCCAAATACAATGGAGAGTCATGGAAAGATTTTAGGTAGGAAAGAGACAAGCTTGGGTTTAGATTGCTCTAGCTGTCATGTGAGGGAGGAGTCAAACGGGGACAGGCTGGAGGCTTGGAAATGTGTGGGAGGCTGCAAAGACACCAACAAAGATGAAAGATACAATACATTCAAGCTAGGTAATTAATTACCTGGTTAACAGGGATTGTTAACCAGGTAGTTAACAGGGGGCGTGGGGAGGCAGTAGAGAGAGGAGGGATTAAGAAGCAGGACTTGGTGACCGATTGCACCGTGTGGGCAGAGGAGATGGGCAGAATAAGGGTAAGGGGGAGTTGGAGAAGACGGACCCTTAGCCATTTGACTTGGAGGATGGAAAATGTAATTTTGGCAGAATACATGGAATGTTTACAGACTTGAGTGTGAAATGACTATGGAATATGAAGGAAATATTTGTCATATTCAATCATTCATTCACTCAAAAATACTGGCCGTCTGATACTGGTTACTAGGCACTCTTCTAATATTTGGGATGTTCTCAGTGACATAAAATTCCTATTCTTCTGGAGTTTATGTTCTAGTAGGGGGTGTGATTAAAAAATAAACAATAAACATAATAGGAAATAACTCCCACGTGAAAGAGATTGCAAACGGCATGGCAAAAATATAGAGCAGGGTAGGTGGGTTAAGATGGCGCTACAGTTTCATCTGAGCTCTTATGAGAGGTTGACATCTGAGCAAAGACTTGAATTCACTGACAGACTCAGCCATGCCAGAGTATGAGGGAAGAGGATTCCAGGCAAAGAGAAAACCTGGTGGAAGTCCCCAGGAGTGAGATGTGGAACAAGCAGAGGCTTTGGGACAAATAAATGACATGACTTGACTCACTGTTAGGATTGTTCTGGCTGCTGGCTGAGCTGGGACGGTAGAGGAGTGAAAGCGGGGAGACTGGGAGGAGGGTTCTGCGGGAATCCAGGTGGGATTCAATGGTAGCCCAGACGAGGACGCTTACAATGCAAGTGGTGAGAAGTGGTCAGATGTATATATATATTTAACCGATTTGCTCTTAAAGGGGTTGTGAGGTGTGAGATGAAGAGAGGAATCCGGGATAAAGCAAAGGTTTTTGGTTAGAGCAAATGAATGTATGGAGTGTCTGGTGAGGGCTAGGGAAAGATTGGAGCGTTGTCAATGTACCTTAGAACATCGAAATCTTGGGAAAATGTGAGATCCCTTACGGGGAGGGTATAGAATATGAAAAAGAGGGCTAAATTCGTCGCTTTAGAACGGCAGGAAGTTAATGAACATTTCAAGTGCAGTTGGTACAAGTAGCTAAACTCTTCAAAAAATTTTTTAAAAACTGCTTCATCTCATACAATTAAAAAAATGAATTCCAGATGGATTAAGGACTCTGATAGTATGAAATAAAATTATTTTAAAATAATTTATTTTTATAAATTATTTTAAATAGGTAGGAGGAAGGAAGCCTCCCTGGGTGAATCTGATCTTTTGCGGGGGGGGGGCTCAGAGTCGTCAGTTGGAGAGAGGTCCCCAAGAAGTAGAGTTCAATCAGGCGAAATGTTTTGTTCCCTTTTTCTTTTTCCTAACTCCGAGATGAGGCAGAGTGAAATAGGAAGAATGTGGAGATTTAAAAAATTAACGTCACTTTTCGGTTGTTTCAGTTCTTTGTGTTCCCTTTCCTTCTCCTCCCTCCCCGCCTCCCCCGCCCCATCCCTCCGGACCCCCGCCCCGAGAATTTGAAGAAACCATTTTGATTCCCATTTATTGAATTGCCAACAAGGGAACAGGCTACCGGTTAGCTCAGTTGGTTAGAGCGTGGTGCTAATAACGGCAAGATCCATGGGTTCGATCCCCGTACAGGCCAAATTGTACGACAACGCTTACCTCTTACACTTCTACACAGATGAGAGTTCTTCCAGTCTCAGATCCACTGCGATGTCACAATTAATGTCAGGGAGACAGACGAACCTCCCGCTGAGAACTTAAAAAAATTTAACACACATCTTTGATTTACCCCAAGGTTGAAGTGCTCCTTTGAATCCCATCTACAGGGTGAAAGGATAGTAGTGAGTGACTAGCAAGGGAAATAGAGCCGCTTTGGGCATATTAGTTTTCCACTGGGTAACTGATTCTTGCAAAGAAACTGACCCTACTGGATTATTTTCATCCTAAAATAAACTGGGAAACCATCCACACTTTCTACACTTCCACACTCGGGTCTTAACTAGTTCAGCGAAAGGTGAAACAAGATTTTTTTTATATGATGTGTGAAAAAATTATTTATTAATATCAACACAGTAGGAAAGAAACAGCTTTGCCAATTGTCTCTTTATAACAGGGAAAGAGCTCCCAATGACCAAAGCTGGAACAGTTTGAACAACAGATGGTGTGGTTTTGGATTATAATCCAAAGTATAAAATACATATTCATGAGTCCATACTGATATAAATAAATCAATGAATACAAGAGAAGGGAAACATTTTCCTTACAGAAGCATTCCAACTAATATAAGTAAATACTCCCCCCACCCCCCCAGGAGATGAAGCTTAATGCCCTCCCTTCCGGAATATGGGCCATACTGAGTGACTAACTTCTAAATAGTAGAGTAGGAAGTAGGAAAAAATAGGAACTTCACAAGGGAGAAAAATGGCAAACACTACCTTAAAAATGATCAAGGTTGGCATCACCAATGGTAAGCTATGCTCCTATCATGTAACATCCGATACGATGCGATGGGACAAGTACTTTATCTTTGTGGTCTCCCACAAAAACCTATAACCCCAAACCAATCATGCAAAAAACATCAGACAAACCCAGATTGGAAAACAGTCAAGTATGCTACAGAAATACTTCATCAACACTGAGAAACTGTCACAGACTAGAGGAGGCTGAATACAATGTAGGATCCTGGAAACAAAAGGGACATTAGTGTAAAACCTGGTGTGATATAGTCAAAGTCAGGAGTTTAGTAAAGTACCCACATTGGCTTCTTAGTTTAAACAAAGGTACCATGATAGTGGAAGAAGCTAATATTAAGGGAAACTAGGTAACGAGTATAAGGCAATTCTCTGTATTGTCTTTGCAACTTTTCTAAAATTATTCCAAAATAAAAATTTAATTTTAAAAATTACGATAAGAAACATGTCTCTTTGCCACCACTGAAATCAGTGTTGAGGCAAACGCCTGGTTGACAGTAGTTCCATGACAGGTAGTTGTTCAAGGCTGAAGGAATGTGATATTGATGTCTTATTTTGGTGAGGGACATGGCAGAGATATTTATATGGTTATCTGTGCCAGATGATGTATACTTGTCCTGCCAAATACTCTCCTAGAGTCCCATTCACACACTGAAATGCAAACCAGACCAATGAGATTTGTCTTTAGCGTGTAAAAGACATCTGAAATGGAGCCATCTGGTTTATGTTGAACTTGAAGTTCGGTGGGTTTCTCTCACAAAGTTTCACCTCACACCCAAAGGGTTTTCTTTCCTATCTTGGGCCTAAAATATTTCCATTTGGGCCAATAAACATCTGAACCACTTCTCTTTGTTACATCCTGCCCCACAAAACTGGTGTGTTATCTATCACACCAAAGTCCCATCATAGAATCCAAGTTTTTCAGAAAGAACAGTGGCCAGTTCAATGTTCTTTGGTGGGTTCTTCACAGAGCTCAGACTTCTCCCAGGTAGTATTAATCACGCCCTCTTTTTTGTTCTTAAAGACTTCAGAGATTACTTTAATGCTGGGTGGATTTGTGTGTGTGTGTGTGTGTGTGTGTGTGTGTGTGTGTGTGTGTCTGTGTGTGTGTGTGTGTGTTAAGTTTTAGGCATCTCTGATGTGCATAAATGCAGGTGGTTCCTAATTTAACTTAGTCTTCCCATTACTACACATAATACCTGATACTTAAAATACAATAGGAGAGGTGTATTGCATTGGGCAGAAAATTTTAAATCTTACAGATTTGATTACAACGAAAGAGTTCTTCAAATAGAAATGAGTGGAAAGTGTGACCTACCTTTACAGAAGTACTCGAGCTGTTGTAATAAACAACAAAAGGAAACAAATTGCCTGCTATTGCAAGAGATACAGGCAGTGTCCTTACACTGTTCTCTATCAGCTCAGGAAGCAATGCTGTGTGCCTGGCCTAGATCTAACACGCCTGTAGAAGTCTTATAGATTGAGGCTAGTCATAACCCACACCATCTGCCAGCACTCCCCGAAGAATTTGAGTAAATGAAAACAGGAGATAGAGATTTTACATTATTTTCCCAAGGTCCCAAATGTAATGACAGGTTTGGGACAAAGAACCAATGGAGCCTGACATCACAGTTTGTGCTCTTAAGCATCATTCCATACTGCCTCTCATTCTCATAGGGGAGGACAACTCTCTGATATTTATGCATTGATTGTTGATTTCAGGAACTAGGACCAGTTAAGAACTTTATGACATTTTTAAGTAAGACATGTCTACCTAAGTTTTATATTGTCTATATCTCTGTGTCAAACATCGTTCTTAACATGTATACATTTGCTGAATTCTTACCTTCTTTTTTCCTTTTGCATGCCTTTACCTGCCACATAGCTCCAAAATCAAGATTGGGAAGCACGTTTCTCTTTTGTAAGATATTGCTTTTTCACAGTAAGAGTAGCAAATGGTGTGGTGAAGTCCTTCAAAGTGCTCCAGTTCATGTTATGTTTCCAGACCGTTAAGCACCATCATTTCCCAATTGCAGATTTGAAACTGAGAAATATCTCCTATAACGAAGTTGTAAAAGCTCCTGGAAGTGAAATGGCTTGGCTACCTATTTCAAGGGCCCAGAGGCTCAGAAAGTTTTTCTTGCCTTGGCACAGCATGTAAACTTCTGTGCATATTTCAGGCGAGAGAAAGTAAAAGAACTTGATAGAAATTCTGAGAAGTTGTCCCGAGACTCTATCATTAATCAAAAATTCTTGAGAAATGCATTGGTGAAACAGGAAAGTGACATCTCCTTCAAAAACTGTAAGAATGAGTTTTGTGTCATAGTTGGCTCCGTGGCTTAGTTGGTGAAAGCGCCTGTCTAGTAAACAGGAGATCCTGGGTTCGAATCCCAGTGGGGCCTAAGGAAGAAGTGTTTTACATATGGCAAACAAAAATTGGAATTAACTGCAGTTGACATGCCTTCAAGTCCTAGGAGGAGATGGGCACAGCATTAGTCCCCTAGCTTAAAAAATAAATATAATATCAACAACTCTCCCAAGAGCGTTACTTGCCCTGAAATCATGAGATGAAGATTAGAATTACCTAGAGTGATTGCTTCTTGGTCTTTCCTTTACCTTTTAGATCGGGTGTCAGACATTGCCAGTTCGGTTTTGTGTGATCTCTTCAATTATTTTTGCCTCCTAGAACTTTTAACACAACAGAGACATTTGTTCTTCTTGATTGATTCATTGAATGGTCAACCTCTCCCCTCAGATCTCCCCAATTTTGCACCAGATAGCTTTTTGGCACATTGAATAGCGCCTTAGAGCCATGCTTCTCAAAATTTTGTGAGCATATGAATGACCTGGTATGGTCCATTACAATGAGGGTTTTAGATGACTACATCTGCAACAGGGCCTGAAAGTCACCACTTCTACAGTCTCCCAGATGAGTGACGTCTACACTACTGTCACGTGGACCATACAGTGTGGGGCAAGGCTAATGAATAAGTGATCTAGTTTCGATGGGTGTGCTTTCAAGTTCTGCACTTTCATATGTTTACAGCTATTTTCCACACCCATTACTTAGTCTGGAGTTGTTTTTACCCATTTGCCTTTAGTCAAACTAATCCAAAACCAATAAAAGAACAAGGGAAAAGTTCTAATATAAATTAGAGTAGTGTAAATCAAGTAGTGTTATAACCGTTTCCTCTTTTATTTTTAGTTTATTTTTACTGGAGTATAGCTCCTTTACAATGTTGTGTCTGTTTCCGCTGTACAGCAAAGTGAATCAGTTATACGTACACATATATCCCCTCTTTTTTTTTAGATTTCCTTCCCGTTTAGGTCACCACAAGCATTGAGTAGAGTTCCCTGTGCTATGTGGTAGATTCTCATTAGTTATCTCATTTACACATAGCCGTGTATATATGCCAATCCCAATCTCCCAATTCATCTCACTCCCCCTTCTCCCCTTGGTTTCCATAACTTTGTTCCCTACATCTTTGTCTCTATTTCTGCCTTGCAAATAAGTTCATCTGTACCAGAAAATGAATGACCATTTATCTCTGTGGTTTCATTTGGCAATTTTAAAAATAATTAACTGATTTTGTGCAATCTTATTATAATACTCAGTGCATGTGCCCTTTGCTACCTCAGGCTTGCATACTTTTTCAGGACATCTGGTAGGGTCAGGATTGGCCACGTTGGGGGCCACTCATTGACTGCTTTACAGTAAACTTCTAATCAAAGTACTGGAAAATAATAAATCATCATTTATGCTGCCAACTCGATATCAGGGAAAAAACGGACTCCAATCTTGCTAGCTGGGAAATACTGTCTCTCTTCTCTGTTTCTTGCAACCTTGGGACCAATCCAAGTTTGAGTTGCTGAGAGCAGGAGTTTTCAGCTTGGTTCTTGGTCAGACGTGCTGATGCAGAGCTGTTCTATCACGAAATTCTCACAGAGAATTCGAGGAAAGACCATGGTTTTGCTGCTGAGCACCTCCCTGATCCTTGAGGTAAAAGCTGGGAAGTGGACAAATACAGTGACGAAGGTCAGGTGAAGTGAGGAGAAAAATAAAGTATAGTCTAGTACGTCAGCTGTTGCACAGATTGACGTCGCTCAGAGCACAGGCGTTCCAGGCCAGTGTGAGTGACACTGGATAAGAAGTTGACTGACGACTCCCACCTCAACCTACTCGGCACAGAGTCCGGTCCCATGAATTCCCAAACACTACTCCTTTTGTCACTCCCTCCTGGGGCACAGCCCACCCCGCCCCTGCTCAGCAGTCTCCTCCGGACAAGCATGCCCTCTCGGAAGTTTGGGGGTCTTCAGGGCTCTGTGTGTTACGTCCTGGGTCCAACGGTGAGCAAGAGACATGGAAATGAAAGTCACAGGGTACTGTCGGGTAGTTCCTTGTAATCGCATGCCCTAGGAGGCTGAGGTTACCCTGCGTGGTGTTGGGGAAGGAATTTGGACTCTGCTTTTGAGTTACGTTTGGTTATGAGTCGTAGAGTTCCTATATTCTTATTTTAACACGTTTTTAAAAAGGAGGGTAAGCAAAGTGAGTGAGTGATAATATACTAAAAGAGAAATACTCAAAATTATTAGACTTGGGGAGCACCAAGGAAATGCCATTTTATTGGACTTGTAAAACGCAACGTGCGTCTGACGTTTCCGTGGTGCAGCGGTCAGCACGTTCGCCTTACACGCGAAAGGTCCCCGGTTCGAAACCGGGCGGAAACAGTGCCCTTCCCAGGCTTTTGCCACTTTACCCACAAGTACAACTACTTCCTTACTACCTTGCTGCCCTCTCTAAGGTGCCCGACCTCAAAACAAAGGGTTTCCAACCTATCCTCACAACAGCAGTGCTCAGAACTACATCTTGTTAAAGTACTTACGGCATTTTAACATTTCTGTAGGTTCCTCGGACTCCAACGTCTTTTACATTGTGTGAATTATGAGTATGTCCTTCCAGTCTGTGCCTAGTGTTTTTCTCTCCGAATGGACTTTTGAGGAAAAACGTGCTCAGTTTTTGTTGTTTTGTTTTGCGGGGTGGGGGTGGGGGTGGGGGTGGGTACAGTGTAGCAATCTTTCTTGTATGCTTAGTGCTTATTATGTGCTGTCTAACATATAGTTGCTCATCTCAAAGGCATGGAGTATTCTGCTAAATTTTCTTCAACAGACTTTACTGTTTTCACTTTCACTGTAGAGGCAAATGATTTGAAATGCAAGCAAATGGCCAGGAAGCAGCTGAGGTACACTTACCGCAATTAGAAATGAATAAGTGAATGAATGCCATCAGACAAACAAGGATGTAAATCAAACAAACCAAAACCAAAAGGTGATGTTTCCAGATGTCTTCCATCTCTGGCATTTTCTTTTTTTCCTTGCCAGAAATATTTTCAAAAACCTTCAATATAAAATTTGTGTGTGGAGAAGGTGGAAAGCAATGGAGGAGGGGGTGGAGGAAATGAATCAGAAACGTTTCCCGTCCCCAGAAAGTACACGTGGATTTTGTGTCCGGCAGAGGCCGTTGCTTAACCTCACTGTCCTTTCCTTTTTCTCCTAGTTCCCGGGGTCCGCGTTGGTACCCCCGTCAATACCCTCGGGGACTCGGTCTGCAGTCCGCCTTGATCCGGGTCTCTCTGCTCAGGTGTTTGCACAACGCGGTCAAGGCCAAGCCGCCCCTTCTCCGGAAGCCCAGGCTGCGCGCCGGGATCCGTAGGCCGACTCGCCTCAGCCACCTAGGCTTGCCTGGGAGGGGTGGCCGCTCGCTGCCACGAGTCGTCCTTTGGGCGCAGACACCTGTCGCTTACGTGGGTTCAAAAGGCAGTTGCCTTTAGGCACAGAACAGTCCCGGCCGGGCTCGGAAAGTGGTTAGGGTGGGTTTACCGGCGTGTGTGTTTAGAGACAAGTCTGTGGGACAGACGTACGCGGAATGGGGCGCGGGGGCCCTCGCAGGCAGGGTATCGAGGCCGGCAGGGGCTCCTCTCGGACACTTCAGGGTCTCGGCATCCCGCTCAACTCAAGGTGCGCGCCCGGCGGGCGGAGATGGTCCGCGTTGCCACCAGGAAGCCCGCCTCTTCCCGGAGTCAGGACCATGAACAGCGCACTCTGCATTTGCCGGGCTGTGTGAGGGATTTCTCAGAAGAGAGAAAGGACAGGGGGGAATGTTCTTATATAGTATATTGAGCTGGTGGTGTGTGTGTTTTAGGCACCGATTTTTTTTATTTACAAAAACACAGGAAGTACCGCATACAGTATTTCTACTTGATGGTTATGGAAGAAATGTTCACATATTAAGGTGTGGGGAAGTCATGGCTTACATATGATTTAACTAAAACTTAACCCTGACTAGAGCAGCCTGTTTTGCGGCCTATTAAACATACCTTTTACATCAGCGTTAACCATTAAAAAAACCCCAAAAAACATAAAACAAAACCATACCGTTACATCTGCTTTAACCATTTAACTTTTACCATTACCAGAAGTAAAAATGTCTGTTTTAAAGATGAAGATTAAACGCCTCCCTTCCTGGGACGCCAGTGCCAGTAGCACTTCCTCTCTACAGGGACCCTGGCTCTTGTCCCTCGTGGACTAAGGGGAGTCACATGATCTGAATGCCTGGGAGTTTTCTCAAATGTTTGGGGGAATTTTAGCTGGCTTTTGCTTAGATTAGGTCAGACTAGATCTCAGATTCTGTGAACTTTGAGAGGACAAAAGTATGACAGACAGAAAGCAGTGTTTCTGAAAGAGTTGCCTATCACCTAAACATCTGATGGCTATTTTATTATGTGGCCCTGAAGATTATGGCCTGAAATCCTCTCCACGGCCACTCCTGTATCTTCAGCTTCATTTCGTACCTCACTGCCCCCTCTCTCCCAATCAGCAGCCCTTTGTCCTGCCTGCCAGCAGTTCCTCTTGTTTCCCAGGGATGTGTGCACATATCATTCGTTCTACCCCAAATACTCCTCTATACCTAGTGAACATCTCCTCAGCCTTGAAACTTGACCTCCACCATTACTCCTTCCGACAAAACTTTCTAAGTAAATCTTCACATTTCTGTTAGCACTGTACACCTCTCTTTCATTGCAAAAGCCAGTTAGGTGAAAGATGGCAAGGCTGGGATGAGAACGCATTGCACTCTGGATTCCAAGTTTGGGCCGTCAAGAACAGTACCATACCGTGTCTGTCTCTCAACATCCAAGGTCCTTCTCTCGAGGCAGTTGTACATTTTGAGGCATCTCTTTTGCCCAATTTGAAAACTAAAATAAACATACAACCAAATTGTCTAAAAAGAGCATGTCTGTCTGTTTGAAATGTATGTGGTATTAAATCAGTTCCTAAATTCCCACATTCCATGTCAAATTTGATTTCTGGAATGTGTGTACCTTTACTGAAGGACTGAATTCTTGCCTCGTTTTGCCTTTACCGTTGACTTTTGCATGCTTTTATCCGATGCATGGTTTATCACAGAATTTGCCCATGATTCTCCCTCTTAGTGAGGCTTACTCTTTTAACAGTAAGAGGAAAACATGTGATTCTTACAGCCGAACGCATTTCCAAACCAAATAGATGTGCACTATTTTTTAACGCTTAATTAAAGAGAATACAGGGCAGTCATTAGTCATCCGCGCACACATCGTCAGGGTCCAATAGAAGTACATCCGAATATATGACGCGGGTGGAAGCATGGCAGATTAACAGAGTGATTGCAAAAATTTGCAAAGAGCACTCGCAGGAGAAAACTTGCTTTCAGGGAATGACATGCTTGCTATCACGTACGGAATGTTCTAAGGGTTACAATTCTTATGATTTTAAATATAGAAATTGAAAACAACGTTGTAGTATATACACTCACCGCGAATTACATGAATCTGTCGGAGGCAACGGTTTTGCGATTATTTCCATCGTCACCCCGGAACCAGCGACTTCGGAGGTTTCATTTAATTAAATACGCGTGTTTAAGGTCTTGTTCCACGCAGGGGCCAGTGGCGCAATGGATAACGCGTCTGACTACGGATCAGAAGAGTCTAGGTTCGACTCCTGGCTGGCTCGGAACCCTTTTGACACCCAATCAACCTTGCAATTGACACGCCGACCAATTCTTCAAACTTTCTCCGATCGCAAGGACGTGCTGGGAAAAGCTCCCTCACCTTCCTTCTTGTTGCCCCACAGGGCAATCAATCCCGCCTCTTGCGCAACTCGGAAGGACCCTTCAAAGGCGATCACAGGAACGTTCACAATCTAACCTTTTCTGGTTTCAATCTCATACCGCAAATATGGAGAAAGGTTCAGTCTCACACGGCAAATATGGAGAAAGGATCACACAGAGACACCTATACACAGATTCAAATCAAAGAGGCTTTAAGAAAAAAGAAGAGGAGGAGGAAGAACAAGAAGAAAGAAAGAAAGAATCAATGTGGATCTACGAGTGTCTTCACCAATATTAGCTTCTCAACCCCTTCCGAAGAGTGAGACGAGAGGCTTTGACTGAGGCAATGGTAAATCTAGAAAGGCCGGGCTTGTGCGGGCCGGATATTGGAGCTGGTCCTGACCACCACGCACTCCACATTCCATGCCGCAGCTTGCTTCCCAGGACCGCGACTTCCAGAAGAGCGCTGGTTAGACAGTTCCAAAATGCCGGTGTGTGTGTGTGTGTGTGTGTGTGTGTCTGTGTGTGTGTGTGTGTGACGTGTATGATTTTTTCTTTTTCTTTTTCTTTGAGTAACCTGTGCCTTCCAAGTCTCAGAGACGTGTAACCACCTTGGGTGGTAAGGAGTAAAAGCAAGCGTGGCCCGTACGGGGATCGAACCCGCGACCTTGGCGTTATTAGCACCACGCTCTAACCAACTGAGCTAACCGGCCGAGACGTGACGTACTTTTTCACTAAAAACTTTTAACCACCATTTCCCGCAGTACCTCTTCGGCCAAAGACAAACGTTTACTTTTCACGGTCCTCGGACACCTAGCTGCTCCATGTGTAACCCACCAAAGATCTGCTGTGCCCTCTACACAGAGAGCCAAACTCGGACAGCAGCCCTTTGTCCAAAAGGAAGCCTTGGGTTGCACGGCGCCGAGCCATTTACACAACTGCACATACTTCCATGGATTCCCCCGGCCGTTGGCCGCAGCTTCCTCCAAAAACGTCGGCTTCCTCTTTCACGTCCAGGAGTACGACTGAAAACCGGTGTGCCTTCTTTCCGTTTGGTTTTCTTTCAGGAGACAGCGTCTCATTCTGTTTATTTTGGGTGGAAAGCAACAACCACCACCAAATTCTCCTGAGAGAAGCTACACTTGGAACGTAACCTTTGAAAGAGGTTGGGGGGTGGGGGCGGGGAAGGAGAGAGGGCGCAAGAGGAACGAAAGAGGAGAATGAGGGCGAGGTGTTCGGGGGCCGGTTAGCTCAGTTGGTTAGAGCGTGGTGCTAATAACGCCAAGGTCGCGGGTTCGATCCCCGTACTGGCCACTCCTTTACGATCACCTCCGCAGGGAATTCCCCTGCCGTAATCCCTCAGGAAGAAACTTGCTTCTTAACCTACGCACACCTGCGAATAAGGGTAGAGTCCTCTCTACAATAACATGTTCCAAGTCCACCATCCCTCGCCGACCTTTTATCCACTCCTTACCCAACTCGGCTCTCGGCCTACTACAACTTCAGCCTTCTTCCCAGCAGGCAGTGTACTCTTTCCTCCGGGACCAGTGGCTGAGGACAGAGACACGTGCAGGGCCAGAGGACGCAAGAGTGGGAGCTCGACCTAACACGAAAACTGGGCGGGAAAAAGTGGAAAAGATTACTGGCAACCTTTGGTTACAAGCTTATTCGCTTTTCAATTCTCTTTCCAAAGTAGTTGCGCAATCAACGTCCTTTCTCAAATCCTCAAGAGATACAAAGTAAATAGGCGTTCTTTCAAAGGTCGTTCTTTCCACGTCTCTGACGACTCTTTCAGAGGAACTGACAGCCGAGATTGCCCTGTGAGGAAGGACCACGCCAGGCGGACTGGTTCAGGATACTTCCTCTTCCCTCCATGTCAGCAGCTCTTTGAACACTTTGAGCAAGAAACACAAAACACAGACTTTTCTTTTCTTTTCTTAAGGACAGGAATCGAATCTGGATTCCTTAGACAGACGTGCATCTCATATCGTTGCTTCTGACTTGAAAGGACAGTTCAGTATCATGGTAACTTCTCTGATGTTTGTGGGAAGTCCTGCCCCAGACTTGTACAGTTTCCCTACCTGCGTGCGCTGACCAGTGCTAAGCTCCACGTGGAGTGCTTTCTGGAGGTTTCTCTTCTCGCGGCTCTCTCCTTTCCGGTACTCTGTCCTGCCAGCTTTAGCTGCCTTGGTCTCCTGGACTATCCGCCCCGTCACTTCAACTCAGGGAGTTCACCAGCCTCCGCCTGGGTTCCTGTTCCAAGCACTGGGGCCTGGAAACTCTCTCAAGGCTGCAATCCCAGGTCTCACCTCATGCCCAGAAAACTCGCTCGTTCCTTTCTTTCTGTCAGGGAGCACCATCCTTCTTTGCCTGATGTTTGGTGTCTTGAAAACTCTTTCGTCTATTTTGTCAGGTTTTGCTTCTTTCAAGCAGGAGGGTGTATCTGATCCTTGAGATTTCGTCTTAACTGGAAACAGGACTTTCTGCCCTCTAGAAGACGAAGGGGGAAAGCTGAGGCCTCTTCGGTGTGTGCTGGGGGTTGCAGGCTCCGAGGGAGCAGAGGCAGGCGGGCTGCTTAGTGCAGCGGCCTGTCTCAGGGCAGTTGGCATTGCCTTCCTGGGAAACGTGGGGCCTCATATTGCGTGTGGCAAGTAGTGTGCTCAGGTATTGCACTGGGGCTCCAGGCTGCAACTGGGCCAAACTGTCTGGAGGGCTCAGGCTACAGGCCTCAGCGCCGGTCAGGTGGTTTCCTCTGGTGTGTGAGTGTGATGTGTGTGTGTGTGTGTGTGTGTGTGTGTTGGGGGGTGAGGGGGGGGCGGGGTTTGGGCCAGGGCTGTTTGCGGGAGAGGAGGGCTCTTGTGTGAGAGCAGGGCTGAGTCCAGGAGTGCTGAGGGGCCGATGCCGCCAAAACGGGCATTCGGATCTCTGTCCGGCTGGAAGGCTGAAGGTGGGAGTTTTCTGATGAGGGGGTGGGAGCCTTGGAGGGCGTGGGATCCGGGCACTCTTTCCTTATCGCCGCCCCGCTGTCGCCCGCGGGGCATCGGAACACCTACGTGCTCCGTCAGTGCCTCACCGTGGGTGAATTCCGGTCGTCCTCTTGGTGGCCTGGAGATGACTGCCACTTAGCACAGCCTCAGAGGCTGAGATTGGATGAATCAGTGGGACCCGCCCAGCACCTGAGTCCACCGGAATGACCCCGCTCCGTCCTTCCTTCCCTTGCTGCCTCTAGTACCCTTTCTCTCTCTCTCCCCACACACACCCCCGTCTCTCCTTTCCATTAGGTTACTACTTCTCTGTGGTACCCTTTTCCCAATACTTTATTGAAGTATATTTTTAAATGAAAAGCGTTTATGTGTAGTTTGAGCTGATAAACTTGACCGATGTATCCTACTCCCATGTGACCACCACCCAGATGGAGACTGAGAACATTCCCATTAGTCCAGAAAATCGCCTTATGCCCCCTTACCAGACAAGACTGCATCCTGCAAGCTAATCGCTGTCTGATTTCTAGCACCAGACAGTTTGCCTGCTCTTGAACTTCATAGAAGTGGAATCATATAGCATATCCTACTGTGAGGCATTTTGGGGGTCCAGCATGATATTTCTGAGAGTGATCTGAGTCCTTCCACTTGCAGCAAGTCACAGAACTTTGTTCCGCTTATTGCTGGGAAGTTGATTCTTTCGATTTTATAAACAAACCAAAATTTGTCTGTATATACAAGGACGCATGACATAGCTCATGAGGTTCATAGTGGGGGAAAAAGGAGCCCAGCGTGACGGCCTGTCAGCAGAGTGGCGCAGCGGGAGCGTGCTGGGCCCATAACCCAGAGGTCGATGGATCGAAACCATCCTCTGCTAAGCTTCCTTCTTCTAACGCCCAGTTCTTTTCTCCTGGATCGCAGGCACGACATAGCGAGAAGAAATTTCGTCAACTTACACATGCACCTTCTTCTTCGACCACCTCTAGAATCCATTGCCACCCCCTACCTAACCACTGAAAACCAGTTAGCGTTTTCCTTTCCCCTCCTTTTCCTTTCCTTTCCTTTTCTTTTTTCTTTTGCCAGTTGGGAGGGGGGGACGGGGGTGGGGAGCACAATCCACCCTCCTCACTCATTTCAAAAGAGAGGCGAATCTCTAGCCCTTCTCACTCGAGAATACTTTAAAAATTTACCGTTCGTTTCCAATGGATCAGTATCATTTCTTCCAGGAAATAAAATACACACTTCACTCCAGTTAGGGTTTTATATTTTCTTTACACTCGAAAGAAAAACATTTTTTCTTGATTTCTGCCCGATGACTATGTCGCATTTTTACTTGGGCTCGAGTCTCCTACCCTTTGTCGCCTCTTTTTTCGCTCCTACGCATGATTTATCAAATTTAGATCAAGTTAATGCGAAAGCTTTGTGAATCCTTTTTGAAAGCAATACATGTTGCAATTACCATGAAGACGCCATTCGCGTGCACTCTATGGGAAAAACAGAAGCAAAGGAGTTAAATGTGAAATGGCAGGAGAAAATGAAATGAATGTGTTAAAATAAAAACATCTGTGCATCACTATCTAACTGTCAAGCTCAGGGGGGAAAAACACACACATGGAAGTCTTAGGAAAAAAATTTTTTTCCCGTTTTTTGAGGAAAACTTTTTAGTGAAAGTACTCTTTAGTGAGTCCTTACATCATGACAAGGAAGTATAAATTCCTCCAAAACAGGAAGCACCCTAAATAATGAGAATTTTAAAAAATCAAATGGAAAACTAGAAATGAGCTGAAGATGGCGATAGAGGGACCTGTTCTCTTCCTCTACCTGTTGCTTTGAAGGTGTTCTTATCTGGACGTCCACTAAACCAACACTCTTCCACTTATTTTGCCTGCTTACCCTCTAAATTGTTCAGAGGAGGGAATAGCCAGGTTCTGACCAAAACTCTGGGTCCTTTGGCTCTGCAACGTGTGCCACCATGCGATGGAAGGGAGGGTTTACGCCTTCAAGACACCTTTCCTATGGGTCCCCAAGAGGTCGAGGCCACATCACTTCCATGTGTGAGATGTGATGAGATAAGCAGTAAACCACGCTCTAAGAGTAGAGAGCAATTGCACTCAGCCAGCCAAGCAAGAACACTCGAGTATCTGCGAAGGACACGTGCAATGCACTATTCTTTTGTCAAGATAGAAGATAAAAGAGCAAATGGCACAGTCCCCACCACTGGAAAAGTCGACGAGGATGGGATTCGAACCCACGCGTGCAGAGCACAATGGATTAGCAGTCCATCACCTTAACCACTCGGCCACCTCGTCCCACAGCTGAAAAGTGCTTTTGAATACTTTTTAAAAATCTTGCTTTTGGCAAAGCCTTACCTTTTCATCTTTCTGTACAGTACCGTTCTCCAAAGTGCAGTCATTTTAAAAGAATTTTCACACAGAACCAGTTCTTTCCCCCTTTCTCCTGGGAGCCTTTCACACTTTGATAATCTTTTAACCTGCTCGTGTCTCCAGCCTTAATTGTCATCCTTCCTCAGTATTC
This sequence comes from Pseudorca crassidens, assembly GCF_039906515.1. Classification (NCBI taxonomy): domain Eukaryota; kingdom Metazoa; phylum Chordata; class Mammalia; order Artiodactyla; family Delphinidae; genus Pseudorca; species Pseudorca crassidens. Next base: position 21,313,979 of record NC_090305.1, on the reverse strand, counting down.
GCATTGCCTTCCAGTCAAGATAAAATTTTTTCTATTCCCCCCAAGCTCCATAATCTTCTCATTCTTCACCGGCAACACTCTAGTCCCCACCTCTGCCCTCACTTCACCTGTCTTCATTCTCTACACGTTCCTCAGATCTCAGTTTGGGCCTTACAGCTCTCCTCCCCGTCTCCCTCCTCTCCCCCTTCCCTTCCTCTTCCCCCCCCACCCCTCATCCTCCGTCGAAAAGCCCTTCTTACTGAGCTTTTACAGTTGAAAAAATTTCGAGAATACGTTTTCTCTCAAAACATATTCTCATTCCGTTTCTGCCACAGAATTTTATCCTAATACTATGTATTTTTATGCTCAATTACCCAATCATGCCACTATGCAATAGAAAGTATTTATTTACATTAACTGGAATCTAAATTTCAGTTATTTCCAGTGACTATAAATCTGTGTTTAAGTGTTTTTTTTTCTGACTTGAATTACCTTCACATTTAGTAAGAGCATTCAGTAAAAATATTAATAGCTAATTTTGATAAGGAAGTTGTTACATATGTAAAGTAGAATTGCATTAGTAAGACATTTTTTAGTGAAAAGGCAGGGAATATTTTCTCCCATCAATTCATGCGTTTGTGGATGAAAACTTCTTATGGCTGGAATAAGAAGAATTCGGTGAAAATTAGCAAAAAGACCATTAGTTTTGAATAAGTGTGTGGCTTACAAAAGGTGCTTTTATGATTATTTAAGGTGCATTATTAAAAGTAGAATCTTCAATACATTTCCACTGTTCATCTAAATTTAACAAACGGTGGCAATAAGTAGGAGTGATAGTGAGCAGGGGTCTAGTAACTATATAAAAATTATTTTTACAAAATATGGATTTCTATTTGACAGAGTCAAGGAGAATAATTTTTTTACGAGTCTGAATAAGTGTAAAACTATTAAAGCACTAACTTTCTATGATATATATGTATGTTCCCTTCATTAAAACTGTAGTGTTCGTAGTTGGAAGTAGATGAAGAATTTGTCACTTTCTCCTCTGTGAAACTGTATAAAATACACAAAGGAAACGCAGCCCTGTGTCTTGTTTACAGGTGAGACTTTGGAGACACCAATATTCCCATTTGTTTTTTGTCAACAGGGAATATTTTTACCCCTGAAGTAACGTGCCACAGTAAAATGTTGTATAAAAAGTAATAGAATGGCATGATTTGCAAGGGAATGTGAAAGTAGAATCCGTTCACATCCATCGTGAGCCAGCGCGCGATCAGGAAGATACATTTTAGGAAAATGTTTCACTGTCTCCTACTGGATCTGGCCATCTCCAGAGTAGCAACGCTGTAGTTGAGTTGCTCTGGGGTACAGTGCTCTCGCTTTTTCCATCTTCCTTAAACACTAGAGCTGAGTTTTCCTGTTCACATTTCTTTTCTCCTCGCCTCTTCCATCCCGGGCTCTCTCCAAAACTAAACGACCCCAGCAATTCCTAGGACGACCACTCTTTTCGAACAGGCAGAAGAGGGTCCGAGCTCTGGGCCAGACCAGGAACCGCAGAGAAAGCCGAGGAGCAGCGCGCCCAGCAAAGTCTTCAGGGAACCCTCGCTAGGAAATGTCGGGGTCGCGTGGAGTAAACTCCGCCGTCAACAGAGAAAAATCTATATAATTCAGTTCATTTGCCCGCTTTTCGAGAACAGGCAAAGTTCCAGGTGCAAACGCCAAAAGCGGCGCGTGGAACATTCCTGCTTCAGTTCCTCCCACCTCCCACTCGCTTTGGTCAGGTATTTCATGTCCTTCCCAGATACTCGAGTGTTCTTGCTTGGCTGGCTGAGTGCAATTGCTCTCTACTCTTAGAGCGTGGTTTACTGCTTATCTCATCACATCTCACACATGGAAGTGATGTGGCCTCGACCTCTTGGGGACCCATAGGAAAGGTGTCTTGAAGGCGTAAACCCTCCCTTCCATCGCATGGTGGCACACGTTGCAGAGCCAAAGGACCCAGAGTTTTGGTCAGAACCTGGCTATTCCCTCCTCTGAACAATTTAGAGGGTAAGCAGGCAAAATAAGTGGAAGAGTGTTGGTTTAGTGGACGTCCAGATAAGAACACCTTCAAAGCAACAGGTAGAGGAAGAGAACAGGTCCCTCTATCGCCATCTTCAGCTCATTTCTAGTTTTCCATTTGATTTTTTAAAATTCTCATTATTTAGGGTGCTTCCTGTTTTGGAGGAATTTATACTTCCTTGTCATGATGTAAGGACTCACTAAAGAGTACTTTCACTAAAAAGTTTTCCTCAAAAAACGGGAAAAAAATTTTTTTCCTAAGACTTCCATGTGTGTGTTTTTCCCCCCTGAGCTTGACAGTTAGATAGTGATGCACAGATGTTTTTATTTTAACACATTCATTTCATTTTCTCCTGCCATTTCACATTTAACTCCTTTGCTTCTGTTTTTCCCATAGAGTGCACGCGAATGGCGTCTTCATGGTAATTGCAACATGTATTGCTTTCAAAAAGGATTCACAAAGCTTTCGCATTAACTTGATCTAAATTTGATAAATCATGCGTAGGAGCGAAAAAAGAGGCGACAAAGGGTAGGAGACTCGAGCCCAAGTAAAAATGCGACATAGTCATCGGGCAGAAATCAAGAAAAAATGTTTTTCTTTCGAGTGTAAAGAAAATATAAAACCCTAACTGGAGTGAAGTGTGTATTTTATTTCCTGGAAGAAATGATACTGATCCATTGGAAACGAACGGTAAATTTTTAAAGTATTCTCGAGTGAGAAGGGCTAGAGATTCGCCTCTCTTTTGAAATGAGTGAGGAGGGTGGATTGTGCTCCCCACCCCCGTCCCCCCCTCCCAACTGGCAAAAGAAAAAAGAAAAGGAAAGGAAAGGAAAAGGAGGGGAAAGGAAAACGCTAACTGGTTTTCAGTGGTTAGGTAGGGGGTGGCAATGGATTCTAGAGGTGGTCGAAGAAGAAGGTGCATGTGTAAGTTGACGAAATTTCTTCTCGCTATGTCGTGCCTGCGATCCAGGAGAAAAGAACTGGGCGTTAGAAGAAGGAAGCTTAGCAGAGGATGGTTTCGATCCATCGACCTCTGGGTTATGGGCCCAGCACGCTCCCGCTGCGCCACTCTGCTGACAGGCCGTCACGCTGGGCTCCTTTTTCCCCCACTATGAACCTCATGAGCTATGTCATGCGTCCTTGTATATACAGACAAATTTTGGTTTGTTTATAAAATCGAAAGAATCAACTTCCCAGCAATAAGCGGAACAAAGTTCTGTGACTTGCTGCAAGTGGAAGGACTCAGATCACTCTCAGAAATATCATGCTGGACCCCCAAAATGCCTCACAGTAGGATATGCTATATGATTCCACTTCTATGAAGTTCAAGAGCAGGCAAACTGTCTGGTGCTAGAAATCAGACAGCGATTAGCTTGCAGGATGCAGTCTTGTCTGGTAAGGGGGCATAAGGCGATTTTCTGGACTAATGGGAATGTTCTCAGTCTCCATCTGGGTGGTGGTCACATGGGAGTAGGATACATCGGTCAAGTTTATCAGCTCAAACTACACATAAACGCTTTTCATTTAAAAATATACTTCAATAAAGTATTGGGAAAAGGGTACCACAGAGAAGTAGTAACCTAATGGAAAGGAGAGACGGGGGTGTGTGTGGGGAGAGAGAGAGAAAGGGTACTAGAGGCAGCAAGGGAAGGAAGGACGGAGCGGGGTCATTCCGGTGGACTCAGGTGCTGGGCGGGTCCCACTGATTCATCCAATCTCAGCCTCTGAGGCTGTGCTAAGTGGCAGTCATCTCCAGGCCACCAAGAGGACGACCGGAATTCACCCACGGTGAGGCACTGACGGAGCACGTAGGTGTTCCGATGCCCCGCGGGCGACAGCGGGGCGGCGATAAGGAAAGAGTGCCCGGATCCCACGCCCTCCAAGGCTCCCACCCCCTCATCAGAAAACTCCCACCTTCAGCCTTCCAGCCGGACAGAGATCCGAATGCCCGTTTTGGCGGCATCGGCCCCTCAGCACTCCTGGACTCAGCCCTGCTCTCACACAAGAGCCCTCCTCTCCCGCAAACAGCCCTGGCCCAAACCCCGCCCCCCCCTCACCCCCCAACACACACACACACACACACACACACACATCACACTCACACACCAGAGGAAACCACCTGACCGGCGCTGAGGCCTGTAGCCTGAGCCCTCCAGACAGTTTGGCCCAGTTGCAGCCTGGAGCCCCAGTGCAATACCTGAGCACACTACTTGCCACACGCAATATGAGGCCCCACGTTTCCCAGGAAGGCAATGCCAACTGCCCTGAGACAGGCCGCTGCACTAAGCAGCCCGCCTGCCTCTGCTCCCTCGGAGCCTGCAACCCCCAGCACACACCGAAGAGGCCTCAGCTTTCCCCCTTCGTCTTCTAGAGGGCAGAAAGTCCTGTTTCCAGTTAAGACGAAATCTCAAGGATCAGATACACCCTCCTGCTTGAAAGAAGCAAAACCTGACAAAATAGACGAAAGAGTTTTCAAGACACCAAACATCAGGCAAAGAAGGATGGTGCTCCCTGACAGAAAGAAAGGAACGAGCGAGTTTTCTGGGCATGAGGTGAGACCTGGGATTGCAGCCTTGAGAGAGTTTCCAGGCCCCAGTGCTTGGAACAGGAACCCAGGCGGAGGCTGGTGAACTCCCTGAGTTGAAGTGACGGGGCGGATAGTCCAGGAGACCAAGGCAGCTAAAGCTGGCAGGACAGAGTACCGGAAAGGAGAGAGCCGCGAGAAGAGAAACCTCCAGAAAGCACTCCACGTGGAGCTTAGCACTGGTCAGCGCACGCAGGTAGGGAAACTGTACAAGTCTGGGGCAGGACTTCCCACAAACATCAGAGAAGTTACCATGATACTGAACTGTCCTTTCAAGTCAGAAGCAACGATATGAGATGCACGTCTGTCTAAGGAATCCAGATTCGATTCCTGTCCTTAAGAAAAGAAAAGAAAAGTCTGTGTTTTGTGTTTCTTGCTCAAAGTGTTCAAAGAGCTGCTGACATGGAGGGAAGAGGAAGTATCCTGAACCAGTCCGCCTGGCGTGGTCCTTCCTCACAGGGCAATCTCGGCTGTCAGTTCCTCTGAAAGAGTCGTCAGAGACGTGGAAAGAACGACCTTTGAAAGAACGCCTATTTACTTTGTATCTCTTGAGGATTTGAGAAAGGACGTTGATTGCGCAACTACTTTGGAAAGAGAATTGAAAAGCGAATAAGCTTGTAACCAAAGGTTGCCAGTAATCTTTTCCACTTTTTCCCGCCCAGTTTTCGTGTTAGGTCGAGCTCCCACTCTTGCGTCCTCTGGCCCTGCACGTGTCTCTGTCCTCAGCCACTGGTCCCGGAGGAAAGAGTACACTGCCTGCTGGGAAGAAGGCTGAAGTTGTAGTAGGCCGAGAGCCGAGTTGGGTAAGGAGTGGATAAAAGGTCGGCGAGGGATGGTGGACTTGGAACATGTTATTGTAGAGAGGACTCTACCCTTATTCGCAGGTGTGCGTAGGTTAAGAAGCAAGTTTCTTCCTGAGGGATTACGGCAGGGGAATTCCCTGCGGAGGTGATCGTAAAGGAGTGGCCAGTACGGGGATCGAACCCGCGACCTTGGCGTTATTAGCACCACGCTCTAACCAACTGAGCTAACCGGCCCCCGAACACCTCGCCCTCATTCTCCTCTTTCGTTCCTCTTGCGCCCTCTCTCCTTCCCCGCCCCCACCCCCCAACCTCTTTCAAAGGTTACGTTCCAAGTGTAGCTTCTCTCAGGAGAATTTGGTGGTGGTTGTTGCTTTCCACCCAAAATAAACAGAATGAGACGCTGTCTCCTGAAAGAAAACCAAACGGAAAGAAGGCACACCGGTTTTCAGTCGTACTCCTGGACGTGAAAGAGGAAGCCGACGTTTTTGGAGGAAGCTGCGGCCAACGGCCGGGGGAATCCATGGAAGTATGTGCAGTTGTGTAAATGGCTCGGCGCCGTGCAACCCAAGGCTTCCTTTTGGACAAAGGGCTGCTGTCCGAGTTTGGCTCTCTGTGTAGAGGGCACAGCAGATCTTTGGTGGGTTACACATGGAGCAGCTAGGTGTCCGAGGACCGTGAAAAGTAAACGTTTGTCTTTGGCCGAAGAGGTACTGCGGGAAATGGTGGTTAAAAGTTTTTAGTGAAAAAGTACGTCACGTCTCGGCCGGTTAGCTCAGTTGGTTAGAGCGTGGTGCTAATAACGCCAAGGTCGCGGGTTCGATCCCCGTACGGGCCACGCTTGCTTTTACTCCTTACCACCCAAGGTGGTTACACGTCTCTGAGACTTGGAAGGCACAGGTTACTCAAAGAAAAAGAAAAAGAAAAAATCATACACGTCACACACACACACACACAGACACACACACACACACACACACACACACCGGCATTTTGGAACTGTCTAACCAGCGCTCTTCTGGAAGTCGCGGTCCTGGGAAGCAAGCTGCGGCATGGAATGTGGAGTGCGTGGTGGTCAGGACCAGCTCCAATATCCGGCCCGCACAAGCCCGGCCTTTCTAGATTTACCATTGCCTCAGTCAAAGCCTCTCGTCTCACTCTTCGGAAGGGGTTGAGAAGCTAATATTGGTGAAGACACTCGTAGATCCACATTGATTCTTTCTTTCTTTCTTCTTGTTCTTCCTCCTCCTCTTCTTTTTTCTTAAAGCCTCTTTGATTTGAATCTGTGTATAGGTGTCTCTGTGTGATCCTTTCTCCATATTTGCCGTGTGAGACTGAACCTTTCTCCATATTTGCGGTATGAGATTGAAACCAGAAAAGGTTAGATTGTGAACGTTCCTGTGATCGCCTTTGAAGGGTCCTTCCGAGTTGCGCAAGAGGCGGGATTGATTGCCCTGTGGGGCAACAAGAAGGAAGGTGAGGGAGCTTTTCCCAGCACGTCCTTGCGATCGGAGAAAGTTTGAAGAATTGGTCGGCGTGTCAATTGCAAGGTTGATTGGGTGTCAAAAGGGTTCCGAGCCAGCCAGGAGTCGAACCTAGACTCTTCTGATCCGTAGTCAGACGCGTTATCCATTGCGCCACTGGCCCCTGCGTGGAACAAGACCTTAAACACGCGTATTTAATTAAATGAAACCTCCGAAGTCGCTGGTTCCGGGGTGACGATGGAAATAATCGCAAAACCGTTGCCTCCGACAGATTCATGTAATTCGCGGTGAGTGTATATACTACAACGTTGTTTTCAATTTCTATATTTAAAATCATAAGAATTGTAACCCTTAGAACATTCCGTACGTGATAGCAAGCATGTCATTCCCTGAAAGCAAGTTTTCTCCTGCGAGTGCTCTTTGCAAATTTTTGCAATCACTCTGTTAATCTGCCATGCTTCCACCCGCGTCATATATTCGGATGTACTTCTATTGGACCCTGACGATGTGTGCGCGGATGACTAATGACTGCCCTGTATTCTCTTTAATTAAGCGTTAAAAAATAGTGCACATCTATTTGGTTTGGAAATGCGTTCGGCTGTAAGAATCACATGTTTTCCTCTTACTGTTAAAAGAGTAAGCCTCACTAAGAGGGAGAATCATGGGCAAATTCTGTGATAAACCATGCATCGGATAAAAGCATGCAAAAGTCAACGGTAAAGGCAAAACGAGGCAAGAATTCAGTCCTTCAGTAAAGGTACACACATTCCAGAAATCAAATTTGACATGGAATGTGGGAATTTAGGAACTGATTTAATACCACATACATTTCAAACAGACAGACATGCTCTTTTTAGACAATTTGGTTGTATGTTTATTTTAGTTTTCAAATTGGGCAAAAGAGATGCCTCAAAATGTACAACTGCCTCGAGAGAAGGACCTTGGATGTTGAGAGACAGACACGGTATGGTACTGTTCTTGACGGCCCAAACTTGGAATCCAGAGTGCAATGCGTTCTCATCCCAGCCTTGCCATCTTTCACCTAACTGGCTTTTGCAATGAAAGAGAGGTGTACAGTGCTAACAGAAATGTGAAGATTTACTTAGAAAGTTTTGTCGGAAGGAGTAATGGTGGAGGTCAAGTTTCAAGGCTGAGGAGATGTTCACTAGGTATAGAGGAGTATTTGGGGTAGAACGAATGATATGTGCACACATCCCTGGGAAACAAGAGGAACTGCTGGCAGGCAGGACAAAGGGCTGCTGATTGGGAGAGAGGGGGCAGTGAGGTACGAAATGAAGCTGAAGATACAGGAGTGGCCGTGGAGAGGATTTCAGGCCATAATCTTCAGGGCCACATAATAAAATAGCCATCAGATGTTTAGGTGATAGGCAACTCTTTCAGAAACACTGCTTTCTGTCTGTCATACTTTTGTCCTCTCAAAGTTCACAGAATCTGAGATCTAGTCTGACCTAATCTAAGCAAAAGCCAGCTAAAATTCCCCCAAACATTTGAGAAAACTCCCAGGCATTCAGATCATGTGACTCCCCTTAGTCCACGAGGGACAAGAGCCAGGGTCCCTGTAGAGAGGAAGTGCTACTGGCACTGGCGTCCCAGGAAGGGAGGCGTTTAATCTTCATCTTTAAAACAGACATTTTTACTTCTGGTAATGGTAAAAGTTAAATGGTTAAAGCAGATGTAACGGTATGGTTTTGTTTTATGTTTTTTGGGGTTTTTTTAATGGTTAACGCTGATGTAAAAGGTATGTTTAATAGGCCGCAAAACAGGCTGCTCTAGTCAGGGTTAAGTTTTAGTTAAATCATATGTAAGCCATGACTTCCCCACACCTTAATATGTGAACATTTCTTCCATAACCATCAAGTAGAAATACTGTATGCGGTACTTCCTGTGTTTTTGTAAATAAAAAAAATCGGTGCCTAAAACACACACACCACCAGCTCAATATACTATATAAGAACATTCCCCCCTGTCCTTTCTCTCTTCTGAGAAATCCCTCACACAGCCCGGCAAATGCAGAGTGCGCTGTTCATGGTCCTGACTCCGGGAAGAGGCGGGCTTCCTGGTGGCAACGCGGACCATCTCCGCCCGCCGGGCGCGCACCTTGAGTTGAGCGGGATGCCGAGACCCTGAAGTGTCCGAGAGGAGCCCCTGCCGGCCTCGATACCCTGCCTGCGAGGGCCCCCGCGCCCCATTCCGCGTACGTCTGTCCCACAGACTTGTCTCTAAACACACACGCCGGTAAACCCACCCTAACCACTTTCCGAGCCCGGCCGGGACTGTTCTGTGCCTAAAGGCAACTGCCTTTTGAACCCACGTAAGCGACAGGTGTCTGCGCCCAAAGGACGACTCGTGGCAGCGAGCGGCCACCCCTCCCAGGCAAGCCTAGGTGGCTGAGGCGAGTCGGCCTACGGATCCCGGCGCGCAGCCTGGGCTTCCGGAGAAGGGGCGGCTTGGCCTTGACCGCGTTGTGCAAACACCTGAGCAGAGAGACCCGGATCAAGGCGGACTGCAGACCGAGTCCCCGAGGGTATTGACGGGGGTACCAACGCGGACCCCGGGAACTAGGAGAAAAAGGAAAGGACAGTGAGGTTAAGCAACGGCCTCTGCCGGACACAAAATCCACGTGTACTTTCTGGGGACGGGAAACGTTTCTGATTCATTTCCTCCACCCCCTCCTCCATTGCTTTCCACCTTCTCCACACACAAATTTTATATTGAAGGTTTTTGAAAATATTTCTGGCAAGGAAAAAAAGAAAATGCCAGAGATGGAAGACATCTGGAAACATCACCTTTTGGTTTTGGTTTGTTTGATTTACATCCTTGTTTGTCTGATGGCATTCATTCACTTATTCATTTCTAATTGCGGTAAGTGTACCTCAGCTGCTTCCTGGCCATTTGCTTGCATTTCAAATCATTTGCCTCTACAGTGAAAGTGAAAACAGTAAAGTCTGTTGAAGAAAATTTAGCAGAATACTCCATGCCTTTGAGATGAGCAACTATATGTTAGACAGCACATAATAAGCACTAAGCATACAAGAAAGATTGCTACACTGTACCCACCCCCACCCCCACCCCCACCCCGCAAAACAAAACAACAAAAACTGAGCACGTTTTTCCTCAAAAGTCCATTCGGAGAGAAAAACACTAGGCACAGACTGGAAGGACATACTCATAATTCACACAATGTAAAAGACGTTGGAGTCCGAGGAACCTACAGAAATGTTAAAATGCCGTAAGTACTTTAACAAGATGTAGTTCTGAGCACTGCTGTTGTGAGGATAGGTTGGAAACCCTTTGTTTTGAGGTCGGGCACCTTAGAGAGGGCAGCAAGGTAGTAAGGAAGTAGTTGTACTTGTGGGTAAAGTGGCAAAAGCCTGAGAAGGGCACTGTTTCCGCCCGGTTTCGAACCGGGGACCTTTCGCGTGTAAGGCGAACGTGCTGACCGCTGCACCACGGAAACGTCAGACGCACGTTGCGTTTTACAAGTCCAATAAAATGGCATTTCCTTGGTGCTCCCCAAGTCTAATAATTTTGAGTATTTCTCTTTTAGTATATTATCACTCACTCACTTTGCTTACCCTCCTTTTTAAAAACGTGTTAAAATAAGAATATAGGAACTCTACGACTCATAACCAAACGTAACTCAAAAGCAGAGTCCAAATTCCTTCCCCAACACCACGCAGGGTAACCTCAGCCTCCTAGGGCATGCGATTACAAGGAACTACCCGACAGTACCCTGTGACTTTCATTTCCATGTCTCTTGCTCACCGTTGGACCCAGGACGTAACACACAGAGCCCTGAAGACCCCCAAACTTCCGAGAGGGCATGCTTGTCCGGAGGAGACTGCTGAGCAGGGGCGGGGTGGGCTGTGCCCCAGGAGGGAGTGACAAAAGGAGTAGTGTTTGGGAATTCATGGGACCGGACTCTGTGCCGAGTAGGTTGAGGTGGGAGTCGTCAGTCAACTTCTTATCCAGTGTCACTCACACTGGCCTGGAACGCCTGTGCTCTGAGCGACGTCAATCTGTGCAACAGCTGACGTACTAGACTATACTTTATTTTTCTCCTCACTTCACCTGACCTTCGTCACTGTATTTGTCCACTTCCCAGCTTTTACCTCAAGGATCAGGGAGGTGCTCAGCAGCAAAACCATGGTCTTTCCTCGAATTCTCTGTGAGAATTTCGTGATAGAACAGCTCTGCATCAGCACGTCTGACCAAGAACCAAGCTGAAAACTCCTGCTCTCAGCAACTCAAACTTGGATTGGTCCCAAGGTTGCAAGAAACAGAGAAGAGAGACAGTATTTCCCAGCTAGCAAGATTGGAGTCCGTTTTTTCCCTGATATCGAGTTGGCAGCATAAATGATGATTTATTATTTTCCAGTACTTTGATTAGAAGTTTACTGTAAAGCAGTCAATGAGTGGCCCCCAACGTGGCCAATCCTGACCCTACCAGATGTCCTGAAAAAGTATGCAAGCCTGAGGTAGCAAAGGGCACATGCACTGAGTATTATAATAAGATTGCACAAAATCAGTTAATTATTTTTAAAATTGCCAAATGAAACCACAGAGATAAATGGTCATTCATTTTCTGGTACAGATGAACTTATTTGCAAGGCAGAAATAGAGACAAAGATGTAGGGAACAAAGTTATGGAAACCAAGGGGAGAAGGGGGAGTGAGATGAATTGGGAGATTGGGATTGGCATATATACACGGCTATGTGTAAATGAGATAACTAATGAGAATCTACCACATAGCACAGGGAACTCTACTCAATGCTTGTGGTGACCTAAACGGGAAGGAAATCTAAAAAAAAAGAGGGGATATATGTGTACGTATAACTGATTCACTTTGCTGTACAGCGGAAACAGACACAACATTGTAAAGGAGCTATACTCCAGTAAAAATAAACTAAAAATAAAAGAGGAAACGGTTATAACACTACTTGATTTACACTACTCTAATTTATATTAGAACTTTTCCCTTGTTCTTTTATTGGTTTTGGATTAGTTTGACTAAAGGCAAATGGGTAAAAACAACTCCAGACTAAGTAATGGGTGTGGAAAATAGCTGTAAACATATGAAAGTGCAGAACTTGAAAGCACACCCATCGAAACTAGATCACTTATTCATTAGCCTTGCCCCACACTGTATGGTCCACGTGACAGTAGTGTAGACGTCACTCATCTGGGAGACTGTAGAAGTGGTGACTTTCAGGCCCTGTTGCAGATGTAGTCATCTAAAACCCTCATTGTAATGGACCATACCAGGTCATTCATATGCTCACAAAATTTTGAGAAGCATGGCTCTAAGGCGCTATTCAATGTGCCAAAAAGCTATCTGGTGCAAAATTGGGGAGATCTGAGGGGAGAGGTTGACCATTCAATGAATCAATCAAGAAGAACAAATGTCTCTGTTGTGTTAAAAGTTCTAGGAGGCAAAAATAATTGAAGAGATCACACAAAACCGAACTGGCAATGTCTGACACCCGATCTAAAAGGTAAAGGAAAGACCAAGAAGCAATCACTCTAGGTAATTCTAATCTTCATCTCATGATTTCAGGGCAAGTAACGCTCTTGGGAGAGTTGTTGATATTATATTTATTTTTTAAGCTAGGGGACTAATGCTGTGCCCATCTCCTCCTAGGACTTGAAGGCATGTCAACTGCAGTTAATTCCAATTTTTGTTTGCCATATGTAAAACACTTCTTCCTTAGGCCCCACTGGGATTCGAACCCAGGATCTCCTGTTTACTAGACAGGCGCTTTCACCAACTAAGCCACGGAGCCAACTATGACACAAAACTCATTCTTACAGTTTTTGAAGGAGATGTCACTTTCCTGTTTCACCAATGCATTTCTCAAGAATTTTTGATTAATGATAGAGTCTCGGGACAACTTCTCAGAATTTCTATCAAGTTCTTTTACTTTCTCTCGCCTGAAATATGCACAGAAGTTTACATGCTGTGCCAAGGCAAGAAAAACTTTCTGAGCCTCTGGGCCCTTGAAATAGGTAGCCAAGCCATTTCACTTCCAGGAGCTTTTACAACTTCGTTATAGGAGATATTTCTCAGTTTCAAATCTGCAATTGGGAAATGATGGTGCTTAACGGTCTGGAAACATAACATGAACTGGAGCACTTTGAAGGACTTCACCACACCATTTGCTACTCTTACTGTGAAAAAGCAATATCTTACAAAAGAGAAACGTGCTTCCCAATCTTGATTTTGGAGCTATGTGGCAGGTAAAGGCATGCAAAAGGAAAAAAGAAGGTAAGAATTCAGCAAATGTATACATGTTAAGAACGATGTTTGACACAGAGATATAGACAATATAAAACTTAGGTAGACATGTCTTACTTAAAAATGTCATAAAGTTCTTAACTGGTCCTAGTTCCTGAAATCAACAATCAATGCATAAATATCAGAGAGTTGTCCTCCCCTATGAGAATGAGAGGCAGTATGGAATGATGCTTAAGAGCACAAACTGTGATGTCAGGCTCCATTGGTTCTTTGTCCCAAACCTGTCATTACATTTGGGACCTTGGGAAAATAATGTAAAATCTCTATCTCCTGTTTTCATTTACTCAAATTCTTCGGGGAGTGCTGGCAGATGGTGTGGGTTATGACTAGCCTCAATCTATAAGACTTCTACAGGCGTGTTAGATCTAGGCCAGGCACACAGCATTGCTTCCTGAGCTGATAGAGAACAGTGTAAGGACACTGCCTGTATCTCTTGCAATAGCAGGCAATTTGTTTCCTTTTGTTGTTTATTACAACAGCTCGAGTACTTCTGTAAAGGTAGGTCACACTTTCCACTCATTTCTATTTGAAGAACTCTTTCGTTGTAATCAAATCTGTAAGATTTAAAATTTTCTGCCCAATGCAATACACCTCTCCTATTGTATTTTAAGTATCAGGTATTATGTGTAGTAATGGGAAGACTAAGTTAAATTAGGAACCACCTGCATTTATGCACATCAGAGATGCCTAAAACTTAACACACACACACACACACAGACACACACACACACACACACACACACACACACACACACACAAATCCACCCAGCATTAAAGTAATCTCTGAAGTCTTTAAGAACAAAAAAGAGGGCGTGATTAATACTACCTGGGAGAAGTCTGAGCTCTGTGAAGAACCCACCAAAGAACATTGAACTGGCCACTGTTCTTTCTGAAAAACTTGGATTCTATGATGGGACTTTGGTGTGATAGATAACACACCAGTTTTGTGGGGCAGGATGTAACAAAGAGAAGTGGTTCAGATGTTTATTGGCCCAAATGGAAATATTTTAGGCCCAAGATAGGAAAGAAAACCCTTTGGGTGTGAGGTGAAACTTTGTGAGAGAAACCCACCGAACTTCAAGTTCAACATAAACCAGATGGCTCCATTTCAGATGTCTTTTACACGCTAAAGACAAATCTCATTGGTCTGGTTTGCATTTCAGTGTGTGAATGGGACTCTAGGAGAGTATTTGGCAGGACAAGTATACATCATCTGGCACAGATAACCATATAAATATCTCTGCCATGTCCCTCACCAAAATAAGACATCAATATCACATTCCTTCAGCCTTGAACAACTACCTGTCATGGAACTACTGTCAACCAGGCGTTTGCCTCAACACTGATTTCAGTGGTGGCAAAGAGACATGTTTCTTATCGTAATTTTTAAAATTAAATTTTTATTTTGGAATAATTTTAGAAAAGTTGCAAAGACAATACAGAGAATTGCCTTATACTCGTTACCTAGTTTCCCTTAATATTAGCTTCTTCCACTATCATGGTACCTTTGTTTAAACTAAGAAGCCAATGTGGGTACTTTACTAAACTCCTGACTTTGACTATATCACACCAGGTTTTACACTAATGTCCCTTTTGTTTCCAGGATCCTACATTGTATTCAGCCTCCTCTAGTCTGTGACAGTTTCTCAGTGTTGATGAAGTATTTCTGTAGCATACTTGACTGTTTTCCAATCTGGGTTTGTCTGATGTTTTTTGCATGATTGGTTTGGGGTTATAGGTTTTTGTGGGAGACCACAAAGATAAAGTACTTGTCCCATCGCATCGTATCGGATGTTACATGATAGGAGCATAGCTTACCATTGGTGATGCCAACCTTGATCATTTTTAAGGTAGTGTTTGCCATTTTTCTCCCTTGTGAAGTTCCTATTTTTTCCTACTTCCTACTCTACTATTTAGAAGTTAGTCACTCAGTATGGCCCATATTCCGGAAGGGAGGGCATTAAGCTTCATCTCCTGGGGGGGTGGGGGGAGTATTTACTTATATTAGTTGGAATGCTTCTGTAAGGAAAATGTTTCCCTTCTCTTGTATTCATTGATTTATTTATATCAGTATGGACTCATGAATATGTATTTTATACTTTGGATTATAATCCAAAACCACACCATCTGTTGTTCAAACTGTTCCAGCTTTGGTCATTGGGAGCTCTTTCCCTGTTATAAAGAGACAATTGGCAAAGCTGTTTCTTTCCTACTGTGTTGATATTAATAAATAATTTTTTCACACATCATATAAAAAAAATCTTGTTTCACCTTTCGCTGAACTAGTTAAGACCCGAGTGTGGAAGTGTAGAAAGTGTGGATGGTTTCCCAGTTTATTTTAGGATGAAAATAATCCAGTAGGGTCAGTTGCTTTGCAAGAATCAGTTACCCAATGGAAAACTAATATGCCCAAAGCGGCTCTATTTCCCTTGCTAGTCACTCACTACTATCCTTTCACCCTGTAGATGGGATTCAAAGGAGCACTTCAACCTTGGGGTAAATCAAAGATGTGTGTTAAATTTTTTTAAGTTCTCAGCGGGAGGTTCGTCTGTCTCCCTGACATTAATTGTGACATCGCAGTGGATCTGAGACTGGAAGAACTCTCATCTGTGTAGAAGTGTAAGAGGTAAGCGTTGTCGTACAATTTGGCCTATACGGGGATCGAACCCATGGATCTTGCCGTTATTAGCACCACGCTCTAACCAACTGAGCTAACCGGTAGCCTGTTCCCTTGTTGGCAATTCAATAAATGGGAATCAAAATGGTTTCTTCAAATTCTCGGGGCGGGGGTCCGGAGGGATGGGGCGGGGGAGGCGGGGAGGGAGGAGAAGGAAAGGGAACACAAAGAACTGAAACAACCGAAAAGTGACGTTAATTTTTTAAATCTCCACATTCTTCCTATTTCACTCTGCCTCATCTCGGAGTTAGGAAAAAGAAAAAGGGAACAAAACATTTCGCCTGATTGAACTCTACTTCTTGGGGACCTCTCTCCAACTGACGACTCTGAGCCCCCCCCCGCAAAAGATCAGATTCACCCAGGGAGGCTTCCTTCCTCCTACCTATTTAAAATAATTTATAAAAATAAATTATTTTAAAATAATTTTATTTCATACTATCAGAGTCCTTAATCCATCTGGAATTCATTTTTTTAATTGTATGAGATGAAGCAGTTTTTAAAAAATTTTTTGAAGAGTTTAGCTACTTGTACCAACTGCACTTGAAATGTTCATTAACTTCCTGCCGTTCTAAAGCGACGAATTTAGCCCTCTTTTTCATATTCTATACCCTCCCCGTAAGGGATCTCACATTTTCCCAAGATTTCGATGTTCTAAGGTACATTGACAACGCTCCAATCTTTCCCTAGCCCTCACCAGACACTCCATACATTCATTTGCTCTAACCAAAAACCTTTGCTTTATCCCGGATTCCTCTCTTCATCTCACACCTCACAACCCCTTTAAGAGCAAATCGGTTAAATATATATATACA
Source organism: Pseudorca crassidens (assembly GCF_039906515.1). Lineage (NCBI taxonomy): Eukaryota > Metazoa > Chordata > Mammalia > Artiodactyla > Delphinidae > Pseudorca > Pseudorca crassidens. The sequence goes on along the minus strand of NC_090305.1, from coordinate 21,297,264 downwards.
TCTGACCACTTCTCACCACTTGCATTGTAAGCGTCCTCGTCTGGGCTACCATTGAATCCCACCTGGATTCCCGCAGAACCCTCCTCCCAGTCTCCCCGCTTTCACTCCTCTACCGTCCCAGCTCAGCCAGCAGCCAGAACAATCCTAACAGTGAGTCAAGTCATGTCATTTATTTGTCCCAAAGCCTCTGCTTGTTCCACATCTCACTCCTGGGGACTTCCACCAGGTTTTCTCTTTGCCTGGAATCCTCTTCCCTCATACTCTGGCATGGCTGAGTCTGTCAGTGAATTCAAGTCTTTGCTCAGATGTCAACCTCTCATAAGAGCTCAGATGAAACTGTAGCGCCATCTTAACCCACCTACCCTGCTCTATATTTTTGCCATGCCGTTTGCAATCTCTTTCACGTGGGAGTTATTTCCTATTATGTTTATTGTTTATTTTTTAATCACACCCCCTACTAGAACATAAACTCCAGAAGAATAGGAATTTTATGTCACTGAGAACATCCCAAATATTAGAAGAGTGCCTAGTAACCAGTATCAGACGGCCAGTATTTTTGAGTGAATGAATGATTGAATATGACAAATATTTCCTTCATATTCCATAGTCATTTCACACTCAAGTCTGTAAACATTCCATGTATTCTGCCAAAATTACATTTTCCATCCTCCAAGTCAAATGGCTAAGGGTCCGTCTTCTCCAACTCCCCCTTACCCTTATTCTGCCCATCTCCTCTGCCCACACGGTGCAATCGGTCACCAAGTCCTGCTTCTTAATCCCTCCTCTCTCTACTGCCTCCCCACGCCCCCTGTTAACTACCTGGTTAACAATCCCTGTTAACCAGGTAATTAATTACCTAGCTTGAATGTATTGTATCTTTCATCTTTGTTGGTGTCTTTGCAGCCTCCCACACATTTCCAAGCCTCCAGCCTGTCCCCGTTTGACTCCTCCCTCACATGACAGCTAGAGCAATCTAAACCCAAGCTTGTCTCTTTCCTACCTAAAATCTTTCCATGACTCTCCATTGTATTTGGAACCCTGTGCACACTGCACGATATGGTTTACAAGCATACCCATGATCTGCCCCTTCTTCTCCCAAACCATGTCTGACTCCTTGAAAGTTACCCAGATAGATGCGTTCTGTCTTCCAGACCCTCCTGTGCACGTGTTTTGTCTTTGGCCTGAAATACCCTTCTCCAGTTGCTAGAACTGGAGAACACACACCGTAAGACAGAATTCAAGTTTCAAGACTTAGATAAGATGACCTCCTGACCTGCTTCCAAGCTTGTTATGGAATCACTGGCTTACTTACCAGTCTCCCCACTAAATTGTAATCTTCAAAGCAGAAGTTTTCCTTCACCTCTGAATGGCTGGTGCAAAGCACGATACAAGGTATACAGTCATCACTGTATAAATGTTAAATTATCATGTAAAGAGCTGTAGAAATTGTCTAATACTTTTCCTCTTGCCCCCCTCTGTAAGAAGGCAATCTTGGGTTGTGGAATGCCTTTCAAAGTAGAAACAGCATGGATATTTAGAGTCCTATATACCTGGGTTAGAGTTCTGACTTTGGTGATTTGCTGTAGTGAGGGAGAAGCGAACACACACTTTGGAGCCAATAGGGTTGAAATCCCAAATCTAACCTTTACTAACTGGTTGAGCTTGGGCAAGTTTCTTAATATCCTTCTGCCTCTGAATAGATATGAGTTTTATAGCAATTCCTGTATCATAAACTCATTTCAACAATTTATTTTTATTTTATCAACCAACTTAAGATTGCTTATTTTTCCAGTTAGGTCTCTTCCAAGGTATCCGTAAAACAGGAGATAGATGCATTCAGGGAGTCATTCTTGCCTTTTCTTTTTTTCCATCAGGATGGAATATGTCGTAGCTACTCATAGACCTCCCATTGGTTACAGTACAGAGGTCAGCTTAGGTATCTGCTCTTCCTCCCTTTCCCCCTTGGTTCTCAGGCCCAAGAGTCTTCCTGCCCGACCCACCCTATCTGGGAGAGATGTGAGGTAGAGGGTAATTTTATAAGGTACAAATTAAAAGAAAAGTAGAAGCTTTGGTTCCCTCCTTGAGCATTTCTCACTCGTAATTATGGAGGAATTATGACCTATGGTGTAAAGAAAAGAAGCAAGGTGGCTCCACTCTGTGTTCTTCCTCCCCTGGCCCTCCCATGGATGCTCTCATGGGTAGACCATTGATCCTCAAGGAAAAGTTGGCTTCACGGTCAAATTGCATTAAAAGCTTCTCCAAAATATATAAATTAAGCTAAAAAAAATCTTCTCCAGGAGCCAACTGAGGAGCAAAATAGCAAGAAATGAGGAATCGGCCTCCCTAGGGGACCAGATAAAGGAACCACTTCTTTGAGCCAAATAAAAGCAGGCTAAGATTTAGAGAGAATCTAATCCTCCTCCCAAAGATGCAAGAGAATATGGGTTGTACTCTTTGCCTCCCTGGCACGTCTGTTCCCAGAGAAAAAAGCAGGAGGCGGTGTCCTGACTGAGCTCACCCTTGACACAGAAAGGAGTGGGTAGGGAGCGGAAGGCAAGGCTCCGTTCAATTCCAAAGATTTGGTTCCACTCAGTTTCATCCTGCTATCACCACTAGATACTTTAGCCCTTCATTTTCCTCTAGAATGTAGATTAGGACCACAAGGTGAATGTGCAAACCTCTCACCTTAGATCTGAGGTATTTTCACTGTAGAGAATCAGAAGTGATTGAGGCACTTTACTATGCTGAGGTCCAAATCAGAGTACGAATGGCAAAGAACACAAGTTATTTCTTGTGGGCATGATGCCTTCGGGAATGCCCTTGCTCCCCAGTCTTTGGGGTTTTTGATTTTGCACCAATGGGAAACAAAGGGGCTGACGGTCTGAAAGATCTTCTCCCAACAGAGCCCTGGGGCGGTGGAGAGGGCATCCCAAAGCCAAGGCTGCTGCCTGCCTTAACTGATCCAATGACAGGGGTGCTCTGAGCAAAGGAGGCCATGGATGTGTCCCCAAACATAGTTTCTCTTGCAGAAATGCTGGCCTTCCCCAGGGCCAAAGGTGTGCCCTGGCTGGTCCGGCCCTGGCTGCCTGGGCCCCAGCCTTTCCCCAAGGGTGTGATGGTGTTAGTGCTCCCACTCGGCACTGCTCCAGGGCTGAGTGCTCCGGAGCTGGAGCTCGCGTCTGGGGCAGTGACGCTGAGTCCAGTCTCCTCACAGTCCACAGGGCTCACTAATCCCGCAAAGTCAAATGGTCGTGGGGCTGTGCTGCCAAACACTGAGCCACAAGCCCCAGTCTGGTGGCTTGGGGTGACAACTCCCAAACCATTCGTATTAGACCAAAGGGAACCTACTGGAGTGCTGTCAAAGGCCGGCCGGAAGCTGGCAGGGATGTGAAAGGTGGAGGCTGGTGGTGCCAAACCCCCAGAGGCTGACTGCGTGGTACCGCTGAAGGATGGCTGGGCTGGGGTCGGTGTTGGGGTTGAGGAGGCCACTGTTGAGCTTCCGAAAATGGGAGAGCTACAGAAGCTTGGGCCAAGGGCTGGCTGGGGGGCTTCTTGCTTCTGCACATATGCAGCCCCAAATGCAGGTTGGGAGCAGGGTTAGTGGGGAAGGTGGCCTTGAGCTTGACTCCAAGGGAATTGTGAATGCTGACTTCGAACTGGAGATCCTGGATGACAATGCAGGCTGGCTGGTGGTTACTAGGGCTGAAGCTGCCGGAGGGCCACCCACAGCGCTAAAATCGGCAGTGCTCCTGGTAGGGGATATCTGGACAGCACTGGGAAGAACCTGGCTAAAGATGGTGACTGTGTGCACAGTAGGAATGGTTGGACGCTGGCTCAGTGGGAAAGTGAAGTCTGCATCTGGGGAGAAGCTGGCCCTGAAAGCACAGGTAGCCCCGAGAGGGAAAGGGGGGCAAGTGGAAGGGATGGAGCAAGTGCGGCCCATGGTACTGGTAACATTCACTACACCAAATTCCAAAGGCGGCTTAAAGGAGCCTTTGGATGTGCTGGCTGGGGTGGTGGACATGACTACAGAGGTAGCCTTGACCAGGCCATGGAAGAGACGGGTAGAAGCAGGAGTAGGTGGAGGAGAGGTCTGCTTGAAAGAGAAAGGAGCTCTCACGGGCATAGTTTTAAGTGGTCTTATGCTGCCAAAGATAGGCTTGAAGGTGGGAGTTGAGATACCTGGAGGTGAAGATGCTGCAGCTGTGCTTGAAATTCTGGAATATGAGGAGACTCCGATCTCACTATTGGCTGGGAGCCCCAAGATGGGTTTTGACATGCGGTCAGCAGAAGTTGCAACAGGAGGTGCAGATGCAGGAAGATGCGGGGCTGGGCTGCTCATCAATCCAAACACAGTACTTTGCATAGCGGGTGCTGCAGGGTTAATGGCAGGTGAGCCTCGGGGTACGGCAGCCTGAGAGGCTGAAGTGGCCACGTGGTCTCAGTGACTGGTGCTGTGGGGGAAACAAGGGTCAGGAGGATGAAAGTAGTGGTGGGTTTTGAGTCTGAAGAGGTGCCTGAAAGGGGCTCTGACTGGGAGCACCCATGTGAGGCCAGCAGGCTCGCTGTCTTCAGAGGCGAGTGGGCCACACTGATTGCCTCTCCGGTAGGTTGTGGGAAGGCCAGTGGACTTGGAGACTCCTGCATTTTATGTAAGCTTTCCAGCTGAGGATCAGTGCCCTGGGACAGGGGAGGCTGAATAGCAGACCAAGTGTCAGGGACAAAGTCTGTGGTGACCTCAGTCGTATCTTCTCTGGCTTTGTTGCTCCATTGGAGTCCAGCTTTCTTCCCTAAGGCCAGGTCTTTGGGGACTGCATAACCCAGCTGAGGAGGCGGAGTCAGGGACAACTGGCTCCCCGGGCTTGACGGAAGCAGGGGAACCTGATTTTGTTGCCCAGAGCTGCCAGATGTTTCTGGGGACTCATCTGATACCACTGGGACTGGAGAGTGAGACGGATGACCAATGTTCTTTCCTTTTCATTGGCCACTCTGGTACCTGGAGTTATGTACTGGGAATACTCTTCCAAGGCTCAGAGAAATCTCTAGAAGAGCTGTAAGAGCTTGTAATAGCATTTCTTTGGGAGCTAAGGGGGCCACCTGTGTGTGTGCTGGCCAAGGAGTCCATGGAGGAGCAGCTGGGCCTGTTATTCAAGCTGTGATCTGAGCCCCAGCAGTCGAGGCTTCTCTTCAGAGGCCCAGGCCTCGGCACAAAAGAAGTGAGGACTCCATTTTTCATCAGAGGCTTAAACGCAGATGGTCTGGTCTCTGGAATCCTCTTACTGTCCAAGCTCTCATAGAACAAGTGGTTCTTCCCATCTCACTTTCCCCTTCTTGCACTCTCTGAGGGCCCTCAGCACTGTCTCCTTCGCACATGGGTCTGGGGCTTCTCAGAAGGTGAGACCACTGCAGAGTTCGTTACCTCTGCTAGGGCAGTGGAGGGGGGCGCTGTCCGCTCACGAGGAGCGAGCCTCCTGGTCACCGGGCTCCTTGTTGCCCTGGGGTGCCGAAGAGACCAGATACTCCCCCTTGAAGTAACTTTCCCACCAGTCTGAGGGAAGAGGCCCCATGATGGAATTCCGGGACCTGTTCATGGGAAAGGGCCTCCAAGCCTCATTGACCACGCACGCGTTGGGACTGGTAGGATCCCAGTTCGGCAGGCTCCTCGCAGGTCTGTGCCGAGGGGCAGGGTGGGCACGATGGACGTGCTGAACCCGGGGGACCTGATGAAGGGGCTGAGCTGGCCGGCGGTTCAAGGGTCTCTCCGACAAGTCTGTGCGCCCCCCTGCTGGGGATGACGGCCAGAGTCCCAGCTTGCCCACGTAAGTGCCCATGTGGAGCAGTGAGGCGGGGTCGGTGACTTTGACTTCGGGTTTGGGCTCTCGAGGTTTCTGACGCCTAGTGACTCAGCCGCAGTCGAAGTGTTCCGGTGTCGGTTGGGATCCCTGCGCGAGGAAAGTGAAAGGGTCTCGGGGCGCTCCTCACCCTCCAGGTCCTGCATCCGAAAGTGAGCGGCCGGTGGAAACAGAGGACACGCGGAACCTCAGCCGTCTCCGTAGCCCGCTCTGCTAGTTTGAGGCCTAAGCTGGCCGCTCTGGCCTCTCTCCTCTCCTCTCCGGGTTGCAGCGCGCGGCACGAGGAGAGGGATTGGAGAGGACGCGCGCGGCCGGAGTCCCTGAGCTAGAGTCCCAGAGCTAGAGTCGAGCAGGCGCTGGGTCTCCAGACTCCGGCTCCCGGCCCCGGCACCGAGGCCGCCCGCCCGCCCCCGGAGTCGGAGTGGGGAGGGCAGTCTGAGCCCCTCAGGGTGAGTGGGTGGAGGTTGGGGGCGAGGGGCGGGGCGCTGGCGGGAGCGCGGGACCGGAGACCCGGGTGCGTGGACCTGGGCAGCCCAGACGGCGTTCGTGGCGCCAGCAGCGGGGAATAACGGAGGCCGGATTTGCTGCTTGGGGATTCCCGTCCTTCTTCCTTTCCTTTGCCTTTGCCTTTTCCTTCCTTCCTTTTCCATCCGCCTCCCCGAGGCTGAATGTGTGTCGCCCTCGATTGTTCGCACTTTGAGTATGCGGGTACGATGGCACTCTGGCGGGCTCGCGAGGCTCCGGAGGGGGCCAAAGGGATTTCTTGTCTACCGACCAAGAGCCTGAGCGCCTCCGCAGGAACCCGGCTTTGTCCCTCGCTCAGCCACGCCCCCCCGCCCCGGCCACCCTCTCCAATCGCGATCCTCACACAGCCCGGTGGGGTCGGAGCTCCAGCAGGGGAGCAAAGAAGTGGGAGATTTAATTTGCGGCTGAATATTCAGGCTTAGCCTGAGTGAACTAGGGCACTAACATTCTGAGAAATTGAAAAACGAATAACGTTTTAAGATTTGTAACACCATTCCTTCCAATAACAATAAAAATGGCACGGATTGAATACGATTCTTTCAAGAAACGTCATTTTAAGGTTAAGTTAAGGAACTCGGAGAATGAGTTCCATTCAAAACCCACACTGTCCAAAAATGGGTCCAGACATCTCCCACTTCATCGATCTTTCTCCTTGAATTTGTATTTCCACAGAATTTTACGCCAATATAATGTATGCTTACGCTTAAAGTCTTTATTCGATCGTCCTACTATACTAGTCTGCGCCAAATATGGGTATAAACACTGAAATCTGAAATTTTGAGATGTGACAGAACCACAAATCTGTTATAATTAATTCTTTTGGTTTCACTTATATTTGCATTTACTAATAGAATGCAATCAATGAAAACATCGTAAGTAGATAACAAAGTTGAAAGGGCCTTTACTGGAAGTTGTAACAGAAGTAAATATGGAATTTATCACCTCTTTCTCCAAGAGGTCGCATACAATATATTGATATAAGACCGCCTCCGCTGAAGGAATATTTCCATTGCTCCTCTACTGGACACCAGGGATGGAAGGAATTTTACAATTCGGGGCAGTGTGTCACTTCAGATAGCTAGAAGGGTTTTGGAATTGCCTAGTGAGAGAATGGTGGGATTTCAAAATAAGGTGGGAAGCAAGAAGCCAAACTAGAGGATTCTCAAACTCGTGAATGTTAACTGGTTGAACATGGAAGAGGTAGGAATTGATTCGGTGTTTGTGCGTGCTTGTAGCCGAGTTGGAGTAAAGTTTTAATAGCAAGGGATGCAAAAGCTCTCTAGCAGAGGATGGTTTCGACCCACTGGCCATCTGGGCTATGGGCCCCGCACGCTACCGCTTCGCCACTCTGCTTAGCCCCTGACAGAAGCCACTGTTATTCCCTTCAATGATTATGTCACCGTTTCTGCGCTGAACATTTTTTTCGATTTCCTTTCTTTCTGATTTCCTTTCTTTCTGTCGCCCCTCTCTCTCTCGGCACGTAGATCAGCTCTTCCGCAACCAGATGACCTCGGGTCATCACCTTCGGGTCTGCAAATTTCCAACCTGCCCAAGAGTGCCCAAAGCTCGTCATTGAACCCCCTCCCCAGCACCCCTCCCACTCCCTCGAGCCGCTAGCCTCTCAGAGCGGAGGAAGAGCCCGCGGAGCAAAACTCTGGGTGGACCCTTCTCGGGGAGAAGATCGGAAGTCGTGGAGCCAACTCTGCTGCCACCGGAAAGGAAACGTGTTAACCGTCTCCTCTGTTACCTGTCGAAAAATCTTATAGATGACACTTTGAATAAAAGAGAGGCATTTTGCTTGCTCGCAAGGGCGCAAGATTTTCAGTACGGTGCGCCTGAAATAGAGTTCACCCAGTTTGTTTCTCAAATTATTACACGGGGGTCACAATTTCGACTGTATCTCGTTTGGGGACGTTTGGACTAAACAAACAAATACATTTTAAAGTAAGATAGGACCTTCCTTTTCCTGAGGCTTATATTAGAGAGCAGAACCTTTGGGAAGTTCCTGAACACAGCTCTCATTTGCGGCTGCCTCTGCGATGACGTTAGAAGGGGCCCGTCTGGAAGGTTGTAAATCTTTTCTCTTTAGTACTGGAAGCTTTTGGATAGTGAGCGTACAGTGTTCCTTCAGTCACATGGCTAGGCCGAGGCCTGTATGCTAGTGTGTTTTTCTTTGTTTTGTTCGTTTGTTTTTTCTGCTTGTACTCCATGTCCCCGTCCACAATATAACTTAAGGGGCGATGGTGGAGTGGCGAACTTAGCAGCTCGCACCAGCAGAGGACCCTCCTCGGGTCCGCAGCCACGCGCACTGAGCCCAGCTATGCAGCTCCTCGGGTCTGCAGCTACGCTCACCTAGGCCAAGCTATGCAGCTACCCCAGCCAAGGAAAGCGAAACTTCATTATTCCTTTGGGGCTCATACACCGACCCCCCAACCCCAGATAGTTGGCATCTCAAGGAGATGCTGCCATCTTCAAACTGTACCCTCTCAAGAAAGTCTTTTTTCAAAACTTTTCTGACTGCAACTCAGTGTCGAAATACATTTTAAGCCACAACTCAGTAAAATATGCAAACAAATGTATGTATATATATATATTTATTTATACATATGATATATATATATATGAGAGAGATAACTATCTGAATCTATCTCTATCATCTATACCAATATCGATATAGCTATAGATAGATGATAGATATTTGGAGAGACAGAGAGACCAAACTCTACCAAACAGTATTTTACTTCATGGGTTTATTCTGATATTTCCTATTTCTATTCCTATATCTTCTATTTCATTTATTAAAATACCATTCATGACCTTTTTTAATATTAATTTTACACCCATTCATTTCTGCATGATTTGAAAAACACTGTCACTTATATAATGGTATTCAAAATGTCTCTTCCTTTTAGAGTCAGATAAGGAAGATGTGAAAGACAGTGACCGTTCCACAGTGGTCAAAGAATTAAGGAAGTGGTTCTAAGGCCACCAGCTTTTTTTTTGGTATCAAACAGGACACAATGTTAACTCTCCCAGAGACTACGCTCCACATGCCCCATCTGTGATTTTTCCTGCAGTTAGTGAAGGGAAATCACACTTATTCTAAACAGTCCTCTCTGATTCCATTTTTTTCCCACCTCTATTCCACAGTTGTGATGTGGATTCTTTTCCTCCTCATCTGCTGAAGGATTCTTGCCTGTGTGACTAAGTAGGTATTTGTCCTCACCTCTTAGAGAATATTTTGCTTTTCTTCCTCTATTTTATCGTGTCCAACATATTGTTCTGATGCTGTTCCCTCTGTGTAGAGAATTCTTACCTCAGATATCTATAAGATTTACTCCCTGGCCTCCTTCAAGCTTTTGTTCAAATGTTTGGATCAATGGATCCAAAGGTTTTGGACAAATGCAGTCTGCTCTCCATTTCCCGTGACTACTTCAAACGATTTGTCTATTAAGTTCTCCTAACATTTCTTCTAGGATGAATAATCCTCACCTGCCTTTGCTGTGTTGTCACAGTACACTGGTTGCAATGTTACCCCATTCATTCAGCATTCACTCTGGCTAGCTGCGGTTTATGGCTCTCTAGCATCAGTTAGATGTTTGTATACTGGAAATTTCAACCTTAAAGTATCTGGGATCATTTGGGATACTGGAGACATGACTCACCAAACTTCAGCCCCACACGGAGAAGGAAAAAAAAAAAAAAGAGGGTAAAAAAACTTCCTTCAACCTTTTAATAATATTTTAAAATATGAAATTCCTGTTATTGATGCCTGAGGGTGATGACATCTACTGGATGAGTTGATCTGTGCAGCTAATTGTTCAGTGGCTGTTCTGAAGTAGATTTTATCTGGAAGGTATTAATATATGATAAAAGATCCTCAACATTGTGACAATTCCCACAAGTCAGTCCACATGCATTTCTCCACACCTCTGGTCTCTAATCTTCAAATCTTACTCTTTTCAGATTCCTGACCTTCCAGCTAACCATTCCCTTTTGCCTAGGATTCCATATACAACTTTATCTTAGGCCACTTCTCTCTCCATGTAAAGAGGAACATCAAATGAACCATCTAAAGCTCTAGCCACTGGGAGGATTTCTTTTCACCATTATCTTGCAGGGTTACTTCTGAGTGGGAGATTGTGTCACAGCAGTTCATTTAAAGCTCACAGCAACATACAGAACTCACCTATCTATGAACCAGGTGATTTGATTACCAACGGCTCTTCTACCTAATCCCCACATAATGGTTCTTAACTTCTCTGATATGTCAGACTGGACATTTCCACTGACATTTCATTAGTCAAACCAAGTCACATGGCCAAGTACATGAGGAAGAGAAAGTGTGTATATTATATAATAAATATATTATTTCAATGAAATAATCATAAATAATTATAAATTCACATGAAATAATTATACTTATAGTTATAAATTCACATGAAGTTGCAAAGATAATGTATCAAGGTTGCATGTATCAACAGTTCTTTTTTTTTTTTACTGTTGAGTATGGATGTATACTTCCATAGTATAGATGGACCACAGCTTGTTTAACCTATTCACCTATTAAGGAACATTTTGGTTGTTTTCAGGTTTGAGCTATTACAAATAAAGCTCCTATAAGTAATAATGCACAGGGATTTGTGTGGATATAAGTTTTCATTTTTCTGGGATAAATGCCTAGGAGTGGAATTGCTGAGTTGTATGGTAAGTGTGTGTTTAGCCCTTTAAGAAACTGACAAACTATTTTTCAGAGTGGCTACACCATTCTACATTCCTATGAGCAATGTATAACAGAACCAATTTCTCTGTATTCTTACCAGCCTTTGGCAGTTGTTACCATTTGTTATTCTATCTCTTGCAGTAGGTGTGTAGTGATATGTCACCATGGTCTTAATATATATTTCCTAAATGACTAGTGATATTGAACATCTTTTCATGTGCTTATTTCCCATTTGTATATCCTCTTTGGTGGAAAGTCTTTTCATGTTTTTTGACCATTTTCTAATTGGATTGAGTGTTGTTTTAAAGTGGAGTTGTGAGAGGTCTTTGTATATTCTAGATATGTCTTTGCCAGATATGTGATTTACAAATATTTTCTCCCAGTCTGTACCTTGCTTCGTTTATTTCTTAACAGAGTCCTTTGCAGAGTAAAAGTTTTTAATTTTGATGAAACCCAGTCAGTCATATTTGTCTTTTATGGATTGTGTGTTTGGTGTTATATCTAGGAACTCTCCTCCAAGCCCCAGGTCCCCCAATTTTTCTCATATTTTTTCTAAAGTTTTATAGTTTTATGTTTTATTTTAAATCTATGAACCAGTTTCAGTTACTTTTTAAATAAAGTGTGAGGTTTAGGCGGCAGTTGTCTTCTTTTGCCTATGGATTGCTCCACCACAATCTTGTGAAAAGACTTTTCTTCCTCTACTGAATTGCCTCTGCACTTCTGTAAGAATTAATTTAGATGTACTTGCATGTGGTGCTTTCTGGATTCTCTATACTGTTTCGTCAACATATATCTATCCCTCTGCCAAAAATGTACACTCTTTATTACTGTGGCTGCATAATAAGTTTTGAAATAATAAGAATGTTTTCTTCCACTTTATTCCTGCTTTTCAGAATAATTCTAGTTATTCTAACTCATTTTTCTTCCCATATAAATTTTAGAATAGTCATGTCTATAGCCACAAAAAATCTTACCTGGATCTTGATAGGAATTATGTTAAATTATGTTAAACCTCTATATCATTTCCAGGAGAGTTGACATCTTAGTTATGTTGAGTTTTATAATCACGGAATCTCTCTCCATTTATTTAGGTCTTTGATTTATTTCATCAGAATTTTATAGTTTTGTTGTTTCCAGCATGTACATGTTCACATGTCTGGATAG